>NW_027397063.1:133088809-133295039 GCF_003265705.2 Callorhinus ursinus | reverse complement strand
GGGAGCAGCCAATTATATAAGGCAATTAATAACAAAAGCAAAGAAACACATTGACAACAATACAATAATAGTGGGGGACTTTAACACCCCCCTCACTGAAATGGACAGATCATCTAAGCAAAAGATCAACAAGGAAATAAAGACTTTAAATGACACACTGGACCAAATGGACTTCACAGACATATTCAGAACATTCCATCCCAAAGCAATGGAATAAACATTCTTCTCTAGTGCCCATGGAACATTCTCCACAATTGATCACATCCTAGGTCACAAATAAGGTCTCAACTGCTATCAAAAGATTGGGATTCTTCCCTGCATATTTTCAGACCACAATGTTTTGAAACTAGAACTCAATCACAAGAGGAAAGTCGGAAAGAACTCAAATACATGGAGGCTAAAGAGCATCCTACTAAAGAATGAATGGGTCAACCAGGAAATTAAAGAAGAATTAAAAAAATTCATGGAAACCAATGAAAATGAAAACACAACTGTTCAAAATCTTTGGGATACAGCAAAGGCAGTCCTGAGAGGAAAGTATATAGCAATACAAGCCTTTCTCAAGAAACAAGAAAGGTCTCAAATACACAACCTAACCCTACACCTAAAGGAGCTGGAGAAAGAACAGCAAATAAAGCCTAAACCCAGCAGGAGAAGAGCAATCATAAAGATCAGAGCAGCAATCCATGAACTAGAAACCAAAAGAACAGTAGAACAGATCAACGAAACTAGGAGCTGGTTCTTTGAAAGAATTAACAAGACTGATAAACCCCTGGTCAGACTTATCAAAAAGAAAAGAGAAATGACCCAAATCAACAAAATCATGAATGAAAGAGGAGAGATCCCAACCAACACCAAAGCAATACAAACAATTATAAGAACATATTATGAGCAACTCTATGTCAGCATATTAGATAATCTGGAAGAAATGGATACATGCCTAGAGATGTATCAACTACCAAAATTGAACCAGGAAGAAATAGAAAACCTGAACAGACCTATAACCACTAAGGAAATTGAAGCAGTCATCAAAAATCTCCCAAGAAATAAAAGCCCAGGCCAGATGGCTTGCCAGGGGAATTCTACCAAACATTTAAAGAAGAATTAATACCGATTCTTCTGAAACTGTTCCAAAAAATAGAAATGAAAGGAAAACTTCCAAATTCATTTTATGAGGCCACCATTACCTTGATCCCAAAATCAGACAAAGACCCCATTAAAAAGGAGAATTACAGACCAATATCCTTGATGAACATGGATGCAAAAATTCTCACCAAAATACTAGCCAATAGGATCCAACAGTACATTAAAAGGATTATTCACCATGACGAAGTGGGATTTATCCCTGGGCTGCAAGGTTGGTTCAACATCCGCAAATCAATCAACGTGATACAATACATTAACAAAAGAAAGAACAAGAGTCATATGATCCTCTCAATAGATGCAGAAAAAGCATTTGACAAAGGAGAGCATCCTTTCTTGATGAAAACTCTTCAGAGTATAGGGATAGAGGGTACATACCTCAATATCATAAAAGCCATCTATGAAAAACCTACACCGAATATCATTCTCAATGGGGAAAAGCTGAGAGCTTTCCCCCTAAGGTCAGGAACGTGGCAGGGATGTCCACTATCACCACTGCTATTCAACATAGTATGAGAAGTCCTAGCCACAGCAATCAGACAACAAAAAGAAATCAAAGGCATCCAAATTGGCAAAGAGGAAGTCAAACTCTCACTCTTTGCAGATGATATGATACTGTATGTGGAAAACCCAAAAGACTCCACCCCAAAACTGCTAGAACTCATACAGGAATTCAGTAAAGTGGCAGGATATAAAATCAATGCACAGAAATCAGTGGCATTCCTATACACCACCAACAAGACAGAAGAGAGTCAAATTAAGGAGTCGATCCCATTTACAATGGCACCCAAAACGGTAAGATACCTAGGAATAAATTTAACCAAAGAGGCAAAGGATCTGTACTCAGAAAACTATAAAATACTCATAAAAGAAATTGAGGAAGGCACAAAGAAATGGAAAAATGTTCCATGATCATGGATTGGAAGAACAAACATTGTGAAGATGTCGGTGCTACCTACAGCAATCTACACATTCAACGCAATCCCCATCAAAATACCATCCACTTTTTTCAAAGAAATGGAACAAATAATCCTAAAATTTGTATGGAACTAGAAGAGACCCTGCATAGCCAGAGGAATGTTGAAAAAGAAAAGCAAAGCTGGTGGCATCACAATTCCGGACTTCCACCTCTATTACAAAGCTGTCATCATCAAGACAGTATGGTACTGGCACAAAAACAGACACATAGATCAATGGAACAGAATCGAGAGCCCAGAAATGGACCCTCAACTCTATGGTCAACTCATCTTTGACAAAGCAGGAAAGAATGTCCAGTGGAAAAAAGACAGTCTCTTCAACAAATGGTGTTGGGAAAATTGGACAGCCACATGCAGAAGAATGAAACTGGACCATTTCCTTACACCACACACAAAAATAGACTCCAAATGGTCGAAAGACCTAAACGTGAGACAGGAGTCCATCAAAATCCTAAAGGAGAACACAGGTAGCAACCTCTTCGACCTCAGCCGCAGCAACTTCTTCCTAGAAACATCGCCAAAGGCAAGGGAAGCCAGGGCAAAAATGAACTATTGGGATTTCATCAAGATAAAAAGCTTTTGCACAACAAAAGAAACAGTCAACAAAACCAAAAGACAGGCAAGAGAATGGGAGAAAATATTTGCAAATGACATACCAGATAAAGGGCTAGTATCCAAAATCTATAAAGAATTTATCAAACTCAACACCTAAAGAACAAATAATCCAATCAAGAAATGGGCAGAAAACATGAACAGACATCTTTCCAAAGAAGACATCCAAATGGCCAACAGACACATGAAAAAGTGCTCAACATCGCTCGGCATCAGGAAAATCCAAATGAAAACCTCAATGAGATACCACCTCACACCAGTCAGAATGGCTAAAATTAAGAAGTCAGGAAAAGACAGATGTTGGTGGGGATGCGGAGAAAGGGGACCCCTCCTACACTGTTGGTGGGAATGCAAGCTGGTGCAGCCACTCTGGAAAACAGTATGGAGGTTCCTCAAAAAGCTGAAAATAGAGCTAGCATACGATCCAGCAATTGCACTACTGGGTATTTACCACAAGGATACAAATGTAGGGATCCGAAGGGGTATGTGCACCCCAATGTTTATAGCAGCAATGTCCACAATAGCCAAACTGTGGAAAGAGCCAAGATGTCCATCGACAGATGAATGGATAAAGAAGATGTGGTATATATACACATAGGAATATTATGCAGCCATCAAAAGGAATGAGATCTTGCCATTTGCAACGACATGGATGGAACTGGAGAGTGTTATGCTGAGTGAAATAAGTCAATCAGAGAAAGACATGTATCATATGACCTCACTGATATAAGGAATTCTTAATCTCAGGAAACAAACTGAGGGTTGCTGGAGTGGTCGGGGGTGGGAGGGATGGGGTGGCTGGGTGATAGACAGTGGGTAGGGTATGTGCTATGGTGAGTGCTGTGAATTGTGCAAGACTGTTGAATCACAGATCTGTACCTCTGAAACAAATAGTGCAACATATGTTAAGAAAAAAGAAAAAGAAGAAGATAGCAGGAGGGGAAGAATGAAGGGGAGTAAGTCGGAGGGGGAAACGAACCATGAGAGACGATGGACTCTGAAAAAAAGACTGAGGGTTCTAGAAGGGATGGGGTGGGGGGATGGGTTAGCCTGGTGATGGGTATTAAAGAGGGCACGTTCTGCGTGGAGCACTGGGTGTTATGCACAAACAATGGATCATGGCATGGAACACAACATCAAAAACCAATGATGTAATATATGGTGATTCACATAACAATAAAAAATTAAAAAACTAATGATGTAATGTATGGTGATTAACATAACAATAAAAAGAAAAAAGAATGCTTATTACTAAAATATTAATCCACTGAGCTTCTGACGGAGTTTGAGAGCGCTGGCCTTTCCTGAGCTAGGGCTGCCAAAGGGGTACTTTGGTAGCACAGGCTGTGATAACACTGGAGAGTCTAACTACTGCGGAACAAGCCAAAATAGAGCTCAACAGTTCTATATTGCCCCTTCCCCCCATCTGCTCCACTGGAAGGAGACCAAATTTCTAAAAAATTTTAGTACAGGAAATAAAATTTATCCTTTACTAAAAATAAATCTTTAGGAGTATGTCCTTTTGTGCCACAAACCTCTAGAAATTCTAGAAATATGTTTCATTTTTCTCTTTGACAAAAACAAAACATATATACATCAACTAAGTTTTAACTATTTTACCAATCTTTCTAGACTCTGACCTACTGTTTGGAGCCTAAAAGGAGCCTAAAAGCTCCTACTTTTGGAGCAGGAAAGGAAGGCTGCAAATAAAGTCAGGAAGCTGTGACTAAGAGATGCCAAGTTCTATCTCAGTTTGCAGCTCCCTCGTGAAAAAAGATAGTGAGGTTCAAATCAGGAGACCCAGGCTCTGGCCCTGCCTTCAACCACACAAGAGGCCTCAAGCAGGTAATGAGACCTTGCTGTGACTCCAGTTCCTCAATATGCTGTTACAAAATTCACAGAAATATGTGCTTTATACATTTTTGGTTTTTGGCAAATTAAAATATTATAAAGTGCCATCATTATGAACCAAATTGTGTTCCCCTCACCAAATTCATATGTTAAAGTTCTTATAACCCCAGTACCTCAAAATGTGACTGTATTTGGAGATAGTGTTTTTATGGAAGTAACTAAGTTAAAAGGCGGGCCCTAATCTAGCACGACTGGTTTCCTTTTAAAAAGAGAAGATTAGGGATTGCATTGAATGTATAGATTGCTCTAGACAGCAGAGACATTTTAACAATATTTGTTCTTCCAATCCATGAACATGGAATGTTTTTCCATTTCTTTGTGTCTTCTTCAATTTCTTTCATGAATTTTCTGAGTACCCTATCAAAATACCATCAACTTTTTTTCACAGCTGGAACAACTAACCCTAAAATTTCTATGGGAACAGAAAATACCCCTAATTGCCAAAGGAATGTGGAAAAGAAAACCAAAGTCGGTAGCATCACAATTCTAGTCTTTCAGCTCCATTACAAAGCTGTAATCATCAAGACAGTAAGGTAGTGGCAAAAAATAGACACATAGATCAATGGAACAGAATAGACAACCCAGAAATGGACCCTCAACTCTATGGGCAACTAATCTTCAACAAAGAAAGAAAGAATATCCAATGGAAAAAAGTCTCTTCAACAAATGGTGTTGGGAAAAATGGACAGCCACATGCAAAAGAATGAAACTGGACCATTTCCTAAACCCTACACAAAAATAGACTCAAAATGGATGAAAGACCTAAATGTGAGACAGGAATCCATCAAAATCCTAGAGGAGAACACAGGCAGCAACCTCTGTGACTTTGACCATAGCAACTTCTTGCTAGACACATCTCCAAAGGCAAGGGAAACAAAGGAAAAAATGAACTATTGGGACTTCATCAAGATAAAAAGCTTTTGCAGAGCAAAGGAAACAGTCAACAAAACCAAGACAAACCAAGAATGGGAGAAGATATTTGCATATTTCATATCAGATAAAGGGCTAGTATCCAAAATCTATAAAAAACTTATCAAACTCAACACCCCAAAAAACAAACTATCCAATCAAGAAATGGGCAGAAGACATGAACAGACATTTCTGCAAAGAAAACATCCAAATGGACAATTATTTAATTATTTAATTTAAATTAAATAAAAAATAAATAAAAAGAGAAGATTTGGACACAGACATACACAGAGGGAAGACCATGTGAAGACACAAGGAGAGAGATGCATCTACAGGCCAAGGAGAAAGCCTCAGAAGAAATCAGGCTGCTGACAATCTAATCTGAGACTTCTAGCCTCAGAATTGTAAGAAATTAAATTTCTGTTATTTTTAAGCTACCCAGTCTGTGACGCCTTGTTATGGCAGCCCTAGCAAACTAATCATATAAAGGTATACAATTATATATAGATACAATAATTGGTATAATTGAGAGGTAGAATGATACAAAAACATTTTTTGCCTCATTTAATTATTTAGAAACTAGATAAATTAGATATTTAGATAATTTTAAAACCTAAAGGAGGCATACAGATCATGCTATAAGAATCTGAAATTACAAAAGTGCAAAATCCATAAATTACTTGGGCTTGAGGACTATAGATGGTTGAACTATTAAATTATCAATTGATATGAAAGTTACAAAGTCATATAGAAATACATCTACCATACCATTGTAAAAAAGTCTTTACAGATTATAAATAACACAATGTAAACTAACAAAAATATTTCAGTATTATTAATGTAAAAAGTTTGATTCCAGGAAACTGACAAATCCCAAGTATAGTCACCAGAAGGTGGTGAGTTGGGTGCACCAGTCACCAGGGAAGGTGGAGTGTGAGAACGGAGCAGACGTCTAGCTGCCCCGTGGATGCTGAGTGGAGTTCTTTGGCTCTTGGACCTCTCTGAGTTAGGGAAAGGGTAGGTGGAAGGTCTGCCTAGCAGCCTTAGATCATGGAAGAGGAAGGGCTAGAGGATTATAAATTGAGTCAGACTATGTGGAACCCAAAGCAGCCTAATACTTTGGAAAATTGGAAATGATAATGGAAAGTCAAGTAGAGGTTCAGG
Source organism: Callorhinus ursinus (assembly GCF_003265705.2). Lineage (NCBI taxonomy): Eukaryota > Metazoa > Chordata > Mammalia > Carnivora > Otariidae > Callorhinus > Callorhinus ursinus. The sequence goes on along the minus strand of NW_027397063.1, from coordinate 133,288,323 downwards.
ACCTAAATGAAGAGGACTATCTAGTTACTGTCAGGTTCACATCACAGTATCATATTGCTATGTGGCAACCCTTATTGGGCTTAAGAGTGCTTAAGAGAAAACTTGGGTGGAGTTTATCTTTTAAACCTACATTGGAACTCTACATTTCTGAAGGAACTCACTCAAAACAAGAAGATTTCAATAGGCAAATAAATGACTAAAAATGAATGGTAGCTGTATTGGAGACTCCTAATTTATCAGAAATTAAGAAACAGTGGGTCCTCCAATGGATTAGAACTATTTAAAAAGAAATCAAACTGTGATTGTTACATTACATTTGTTGACTATCTTTTGTAAAACACAAGGGGCTCATGTGTACTACTAGGTGATTTGCACCTCACAAAAATTTTAATACCAAATTATAAGTAGCACCAATTCCATTCAATGTAAAACAATCACAGGATTACTAACACTTGAGATATGAAAGAAAAATATCTTGCAGTTATTATGTTTAAGATAAGCTTTTCTGACACAAATTCTGATACAACTTCTTTTACACAAAACCTACTGGGCCCGAGAGTATTCAATTTATTTATTTTTATTTTTTATTTTTATTTTTTCTTAATAATACAGTATTTATTTGTCTTCCCTCTGTCAAACCCTGAGCCAACCACTTTCCCCAGGCTGTCTGGGGAGGTATAGGAAAAGTAACATACAGGGCAGACAAGACACGGGAGAAAGACCTATGGGAGGTGGAGACAGCTCCTTCACGTGGCGAAGAGGATGAGAAAGGCCACCATCAGGCAAAAGAGCCCCATGGCCTCCGAGAGGGCAAGGCCCAAAAATGGCGTAGGAGAAGAGCTGCTGCTTCAGAGAGGGATTCCTGGCATAACCAATGATGAGGCTCCCAAACACAGTCCCAATTCCAGCCCCAGAGCCAGCCACCCCTACCGTGGCAGCCCCAGCCCCAACGAACTTAGCGGCTGTGTTGATGTCCCTTGAAATGGGATGCTGGTTTGGAAGCTGCAGCTAGGAATTAAGTGAGGTCAGGGGACGTGGGGCTGCCAAGCTGCTGAGGCTCTTATAAGGTACCTCATCTGTCAGTGTCTCCGGTGGTTTTAGCACCACTGCAGACAGTGATCAGCTCAACAGCTGAGAGGTGCTCCTGACCAAGAAGGGGGTGGGGACGAACTTTGCACAGGTGTACATTTTCAGGGGATGAGGGGGCTGTGGCAGGAGAGCTGCCCCCAGTGCAGAGAAGACCCCGAGAGTATTAAATTTAAATTATTACTCTATAAAATACAAATAAAAATTTAAAAAATAAATAAAATATAAGTGAAAATAGAGATGACTCCTAAAAAGAATGAGATGCCAATAAAAGAAAAAAGCTTCTGTTCATTATTTAAAACATGTCATATTAGACAAAATATTGCATGCTGATTTACAGATGAATTATGAAAAGTATTGTCAAATGTTCAGGTAATTGGGGCACGTTAGTATTTCTTCAAGTGGTGCAAAGGAATTGTCTGACTTCTAGTTGTGTGTTTCAGGTAAAAAAGAATGTACCAAACTGCGGGAGAAGCTGAGGAGAGGCAACAGACGCAGAAAACATGATTACTTCCCTCCACGTGCTATATCCATTATTTTCTGACTCAGTGTGATTGAAGAAGGCTGATGTTCACTTTTTGCTTTTACTCTGATCTCTTTTTGCGTTCCAAAACTGTCAACAATGATAGTGCATTGTGCACTTCTACTTCCTGATTTTTCACGTTCATATTGATGAGAAATTCTGAAATGTTGTCTTGTGGGCTTAAAAGTGGAGAGGGAGAATAAGAGTAGGCAAACCAATGGGAAGGTATTAGAATTACAAGGAAAGTTGTGTGATTAATTTTAGAATCTGGGGGTCGTGGGAGGTAAAATGTACACATACAACAAAGACAAATAGGCATCAGGTGTTGGAATCCACTTGGGGGAAAGGGGAAATTTGGGCACAACAAGTAGCTTCAAGAGGAGTGCAAATATATCATGAAGAAACTGATCTCATACACATTTCTCATCCAGTGGAAATGATCTTTAATAAGAGCTACTGCCTTCAGTAGAAGTTGAAGCTTAAGCATGATTTTAGTTGTGTATTTATACTTAATGAGAAGTACATGACTGTTATTTTCAAACTACGGTTTGGATGTTTAAGAGGAGAGCTAATTTTACTTGGGCCTCATTCTTAATCTGTGGGAAACAAAATGGATGAGTTAGAATCATCACTAACTGAATGCTGTATTTGCCACAAAATCCCTAAGCTGTACCTAACTACAGGGGGCTTATAGGAAGAGGCAATTCCCCATCCCCACCCTCCCCCCCAAAACATTATAAGTATATTAATCCACAGATAAAAGAATGCACATAAGGAGTAATCAAATAATATTTTATAAGACTGAAAGGATCTACAGAAATCTCAATTTATAAATTTTAATACTATATCTAAAATGTATCACTGCATTGGTTTGTTAAAGGCATATTTTACTACTAAATTGTTTATACTATAGCACCTTAGAATGCAAATATATTTTCTATAAATTAATTTTCATATTTACAAAAAAGCTTTGTAAAATGTGTAAATATGTCCAAGGTAGTTACTTTCAACAGAAGCCTAGTTTCTGCTTGACAATGTATCTGCCCCTACTAGTGGAGATATGCACCATTATTTTTTACTTTTAACTTCTATGCTCTTTCTAGCTCAATACAATGCTATCTGATCATTTTTTTTTATAAAATTAAGGCTGCTTAGGGATACCTGGGTGGCTCAGTCGTTAAGCGTCTGCCTTCGGCTCAGGTCATGATCCCAGGGTCCTGGGATCGAGTCCCACATCGGGCTCCTTGCTCAGTGAGGAGCCTGCTTCTCCCTCTCCCTCCTTTGCTCCCCCTGCTTGTGCTCTCTCTCTCTGACAAATAAATAAAATAAAAATCTTTAAAAAAAATTGCTTTCTCTTTAAAAAAAAATTAAAGCTGCTTAACATGATAGCTTTTCTCTTCTCTCTTCTCCCCACCATCAGCACAAACAGACATAGTATAACCCAAAGGCAAAAGGCTGCATATGTACTTTTATAAGTATATAAGTGTGTGCTAGCTCACAGTGTGGAGGTAAATGTAACTATTGTAATTTGATTTTCCACGGACCTTGCCCATAGACAAAGTGCTTTCTCTTGACAATTTTTTATTTTTATTATATAAATAGGCATTTCTAGATTCTCTATCAGTCTCTCTTTAGCTTTTTAAAGCTTTATTAGAGAAGGTCAGCTGTTCTGGGAAAGAATAACTTGGGATGTTGATAAGATTGAGTTTCTGAGCCTTCAAAGTTGGGTGTAAGGCCATGGGCTAATGAGAACTGACCCAGATAATGCAACCTGCTAAGTGTCTCTACAGCCAGCTAGCTGTAGAGCTTTCCACTTGAAACTTCAAAGTCTTTAATACTGTTTAATTAAGAACTGATGTTTGACTGTGTTTGGTGGGTTAATTCTAGCTTGACATTCTGCTATTGCAATTTCTCCTGTTATCATCTTTCTATGTATCTGTAGCACTGAATATGAAATATAACTAGATTTGAGTTTTTTAATATTTTAAGGCTATATTTTAAGCCTGTGCTCAACTATACTTAGTTCATAAAGAAAAATACATATTACTACTTAGCCAAATGCATTTTATTCTTTCCAAATAGCAAGAAGTAGATACAGCTGCATTTTGCAGGTATTTTGATGGTCCTAATCATAGATTAGAGATAATTTAGGGCCTGGAGTAAAACATGTTTCATTTGTATTTCAAGTCCTAATCCTCAGTTACAAGCACAAAACTGCAAAAGAAATTCCTAATCAGATTTCTAACATAATATACCAGATATAGTGACAAGAAACAAATACATTTCTTGAATTAGTGAATATACAAACTCTCTGCTTTCAAAATAATAATTTTATATCTGAAAAATGACATGGACTACAAATACCTTCATAAGTAACCCCATAAAATAAGCATTCATATTCATGTCTTTTAAGATATTTGTTTTTACATAGCTATCTAGTTCCTCTTCATGCCCATCCTAATTATTTTACAAAAGAAAATAATATTTTTAATATTTAAATAAATAATATGTATATATTTACAACATTTCACATTTGATCTCTAGAAAAGTCCTCAGTAGCAAAAGGTACATATCTCAGAGAGATTTCCACATTTGCAAAGATATTAAACGTATTAGTTTGCTAAAGCTGCCATAGAAAAATACCACAGAGTGAGTGGCTTAAACAACAGAAACTTACTTTCTCATAGTTTTGGAGGCTTTGAGTCTAAGATCAATAGGTCAGCAGGGGTGGTTTCTCTCGAAGCCTCTCCTTGGCTACCTTCCTGCTATGCCTTCACAGAGTTTTTCCTCTGTGCATGTGCATCCCTGGTGCCTCTTTGTGTATCCAAATTTCCTCTTCTTATAAGAATACCAGTCAGATTGGTGTAGGGCCCACCCTAATGACCTATTTTCATTTAACCACCTCTTTAAAGGTCCTGATTCCAAATACAGTCACTTCTGAGGTTTCAGCTTTAAAGTATCTCTTTTGGGAAACACGATTCAGCCCACAATAGTAAGTGACAGAACAATAACACAAATGTAGGTTTGATTTGAAGGCCTCTTGTCTGTGTGTGCACGCGCCTCTGTACATGTGATGTGTTACAGTAAGTCCATCACAGTCTCTCTATGAAAGCAAACATTTTATATTCTTCATGGAGAACAGCTGTATGTGAATGAAAACGAGGTAATATGAGCCAGAGTATGCCAGCTTTGAGAATGTTAAGTAGGAGAATATAATGTAAAATAGCAAGGGATTCTAGGAAGATAGTAGCAATGGTGTTAGGGTTTTAGAATCTCCTGAAATTTTCCCGAAAGTACAGGTAGAACAACTATAATATCACAGTCAAATCTGACACACATCTATAACAAAACTAAGTGATAAGCTATCCACAGAAACTACCAAAATAGAAGCAGGCAAGTACAAACTATTGACAGGTCCAAGACCCACATATTACTAGCATCTGTATGAGGGAAAGCTGGGGGGGGGGGGGGGGAGGCAACCAGGGATCTGATGGATTTGTGAAATAAGAACCTCAAAACCGTAAGGAGTACTTACTGAAAAGTGCAGCAGGTCAACATGAGCACAGCAGCCAAAACTGCGAGGTGGATAGCAACAAAACCTGAAGTTATTGGAGCTGTCTGGGCTCTGTGAACACTTAAAACTAACCAACAAGAAGCCTTTCCAGGACAAAAGCTTACACTGATGAGAAACTGCTGGGAGTATAAACCCAATCAAAGAAGAAAGGATCAATATGAATAAAGGATAGAGAAGGTACAAATAAAAGTGGGGATACAACGCTAAAAGCACCATCCATGAAAAAAAGATTGGTAAGTGGGATTTCATTAAAATTAAAAATGTCTGCTCTGTGAAAGATACTAGTAAGAGAATGAGAAGATAAGCCACAGACTGGGAGAAAATATCTGCAAAACACCTATCTGATAAAGGACTGGTATCCAAAATATACAAAGAACTCTTAAGCTCTACAATAAGAAAGTGAACCACTCAACTAAAAGATAGGCAAGAGACCTGAGCAGACATCTCACCAAAGAAGATATACAGATGACAAATAAAAATATTAAAAGATATTCCACATCATATGTCATCCTGGAAATGCAAATTAAAACCATGTATGTCCATGAAAATACATAGAGGAAACTTAAATGCCTATTACTAAGTGAAAGAAGCCAATCTGAAAAGGCTCCATATTGTGATTACAATACAGCATTCTGGAAAAGGCAAAACTATGGACATAGTATAAAGAGCCCCAGTTGCCAGGGGGTGGTGGGAGGGATGAATAGGTGAAACAGAGGAGATTTTTAAGCCAGTGAAACTATTCTGTATGATACTATAATGGCGAATACATGTCATTATACATTTGTCAAAACCTATAGAATGTACAGCACAAAGAGTGAATCCTAATGATTCACTATGGATTTCGGTCAACAATGATGGGTAAATGCTGATTCATAGATTGTAAGAAATGTGCCACACTGATTTGGGATGTTGATGGTATATGAGGTTGTGTGGGGCAAGGGGGGAGATATGTGAAGACCCTGCACTTTCCATTCAATTTTGCTGCAAACTTAAAACTGCTCTAGAAAATGAAGTTTATTAGTTAAAATATGGAAATAATTTAATTTTAAAATTTAAAAAATAAAATTAGAGAAGGAAAAAAGCTAGGAAATCTCAGACAACAAGTTCATACTTTTGATACTCGGAGAAAATAATAGAATAAGGGGCTCTGGGTATGTGATTTAGACAAAAAAGCTAAAGCAAATCTATTCTGCAGATTCCAGTTCTGGACAAGTTGAGGTAGACTCAATTCTCTATATTCCTCCCACTAAGAACGCCAAAAATTCCTCAGTATTATACATCAAATAAACATAAGAAGATTCTTAAAGATGAAGAGAAGATAAACCAGAGCAGGGCCTCAAGACCTGAAGAATGACATGGCAGTGAGTTCTCTCAGTGCTCTTTTTGCCTCATATATCCTAGACTGGGTGCTAAAGAAGCCAGCAACCCAGAGACACCAATGGATGCAAAGGAACAAAAACTCCATATGAAGCCTACTCTTCCTAGTCATAGGACCAGGATAGGATAGGGGCAACCTGGCAAGACAGAAAACTTTAAAGCAATAGCTGCTTTTTTCCCAGCCAAATACCATGGAAAAATCTACAGATTCCCATCTCTATCCTTATCAACAAAGGCCAAGTGGTGAGCCTGGACTTCAACCCACCCAGCAGTAATAAAGCCCCCATTTCCTCCCCACTCAGATAGTGGTAGAGGAGGACTACCGGGAAGTTGGAATTTTTATCGTCTTCCAGAATTAACATGATTCTCCCTCCATGGTATCAGTGGAGGTGAGTAACAAGGTATCCGTACTTCTCCCAGCCAAGTTGGTGAGTGAGGAGCCTGAACTCTCATCCCTGCCCAGGAGTAATGAGGCACCCCTCCCTTTCCAGAGAGTAAGTGGAGGCTGAGTAGAAAACTTAGACTTCCACTCCCATCTGGCAAGAAGGAACAAGATGGGGGCACCTGGGTGGCTCAGTCGTTAAGCATCTGCCTTCGGCTCAGGTCATGATCCCAGGGTCCTGGGATCAAGCCCCGCATCGGGCTGCCTGCTCCGTGGGAAGCCTGCTTCTCCCTCTCCCTCTGACCCTGCTTGTGTTCCCTCTCTCGCTGTGTCACTCTCTGTAAAATAAATAAATAAAATCTTTAAAAAAAAAAGAAGGAACAAGAGGTTCCCTCATATCTCTCCAGTGCAGTAGTAGGGGCAGCCCGCTAAAACAGATTTAAATAAGATCCCAAATGAAAAAAAAAATAGAAAATCTAACAAATTAAAAAAGATATAGAGAGAACCAAATGGAAATGTTACACCTGCAAATACAATAACTAAAACAAAAAGCTCAATGGATAGTCACAATAGCAGAATGAATATGAAAGAGGCAAGAATCAGTGAATTTAAAACAGAAATGATCCAATCTGAACAACAGAGATAAAACAGACTGAAAAAAACCTCTTCTTAAAGAATAGAATTCATTTCATATAAAAGTACAAGAGATTCAGTAGGTGTCCCTCCAAAGCAGCTTGTGCCCTGATACACTCTGCAAGCAACCCCAACAGGGACTGGCGCCACTCCAAAATGACTTCTTCCCTGGGAGAGGGGAAGATAACCACACACACCAGTGCACCCACAGTCCCAGTAGCCAAAACTTATAGCTGGAAGCACAGAGAGAATGAATGCCCTGTTGATCAGGCTAACTACAGCCCCAGCAGGGCGGACTGGGGGACAGGCCTCTGGTCTGACTGCTGATGCCACCCAACCACAAGCCCACGGCAGCCCCAGACTGATCCCTCAATGGCACAAGGGCCAAACTCTGCTCAGTGTACCCACAACAAGCAAAGTGGGCCATTGCAGCCAACTGGACTAGAGGCAAACACAGCTCAGCCACAATAGTAGGGTGCAAGCAACCCATATAGGACCCACCCCTGGTTCTAGTGAACATGGGGCATTGCACTATGGGCCACCACAGGACCTCTTCTTCATAAGGCCACTACTTTCAAGATCAGGAGACATAGCTGACTTTTTTAATACACAGAAACAAAGAGAGTTAGATAAAATGAGGAGGAAGAGGAATATGTCACAAATGAAAGAACAGGACAAAACCATAGCAAAACAGCTAAATGAAACAGAGATAAGTAATATGTATGATAAAGAATTCAAAGTAATGCTCATAAATATCCTCATTGGACAATAGACTTAAATTAGAGCTCAATAACAATAAGATATTTAGAAATCCCCAAATGTCAGGCAAAAATACATTTTTAACAGATCATTTGAAAGAAGACATCACACAGGAAATTAGTAAATATTTGAAACTGGTAATAAAACACAATATATCGAAATCTGTGGGATATAGCTAACGCTATGCTTAAAGAGAAATTTTTAGCTGTGGTTGCCTATATCAAGAGGAAAGAAAAGATTTAAATCAGTTACCTAAAGTTTCCAATTTAAGAAACTAGAAGAAAAAGAATTAGACCCCAAAATGTCAGGGAGATAATAATGATGAGATCAGGAAACAATAAATAAATTAGACAAACAGTAGAAAAAAAGTCGATTCTTTGAAAAGTTTTAAAAATTCATCAACTTAGCAAGACTGTTACTCAATAGTTTATTATGAAATAACAACAACTTTACCTTGGCCAATTCTGTAATTTTACCAAAACCAGGCTTCCAAGAGGGAGCTGTGAATAGACAATCTTAAATCCACTTTCATGAAGCTCAGCCTCTTCAGGAAAGTCTTCTTCAGAAATAGAGCACTTATTGTATCTTGAATCAGTGTTCATGAAGCAGTACCATGGTTTATTGTGATCAACCTTGGCTGCATCCTCACTTGACAACGATCTCCATTTCAAACAGCTTTCATTCTCACACTGAACCCACACTTTGTTTACATACATACTGTTTTCTGCTGAGGAATCCATTGCAGTGTGACAATATTCTACTATTGTCTTACCATCCAGTTGTTCTTTTTCCATAAACGCATTTAATCTGGAAAACAAATAAGAAAAAAAGAAGAAAGGTTCAAGAATATAAGGAAAGTTCAAACCAAAATCAGAGAAACAGCTCTTTGATACCTTCTTTGCCCATATCTTCTCTATCCCATAAAGACTATACATTTTGAACAATTTGTTTCCACCTACCCAGAAACAAAGGAACAAAATAGAAGCATCAATCACTCTGGGCATAAAATGCTCCAAAATTAAAAATAAATTTGTAATCACAAATAAAAATAAAAATAAGTATGACCATTTTTACAGAGAAAACTGAATCTAAGAAAAGTAATTTGTTTGCAGTCCCAGAGCTAGTATATGGTAGAGTCAGGATTTAAAGGCAGGAAGTTTGGTTCCAAATTCTGTGATCTTACCCGCTAAGCTTTACTGCCTCATATATATATATATATATATATATATATATATATATGAAATGAATATATATACTCATGAAATGACTTGATGACCCCTTTCATTTTCTAATTCTGAGGAAAATCAAATGTAACAAAATATTTCACCATATGAACGTTTGAAATCTGCTTTTAAAAACTAATCTTCTGCTTATATAGTTTTGCTTTTTATACATTAATTCAAGTAGTTTGAAAAAAGCATTTCTCAGTTTTTTATTATGAAAATTTTAAACATATAAAACATTAGAATTGTATGATTAAGCTCCCAACTTCTAGCTTCAATAATAACTGTGTGTACACTAAAAAATAATACAACTAAAATAAAGTAAAATTAATTAACTTATTTTGCAATAGAAACCTGTTTTAAAGAATGACTTCAATATACCATATTCACAAGTTAGCAAAACACTACTATCCAAGTATAAGCACCATTTAAAGAAGCTCTTAATTCATGAGTTAATCACATATTTAGAAACTCACTTATCATATTTCAGGGTCACCACAAATTGCTTTAGAAATTTGCCAATTTATGCCAATAGCCATAGTTCACAATTTTTTACCTGTTAATGTTGCTCGTATGACTGTATCCACAGAAAATAAACCTCAAAAAAACTATTCTACACATACAGAGACCCAAAAATATTCACTGTGGCACTATTTATCATACCTAAAGAGTGGACAAATCTAAAAACACGAAGAACTAAATCTATTGGAAGAGAAATAAAAAATTTTGCTAATAATAGTCATGTAAATTTCTGGTTAATTATTTAGCTGGTGAGGAAATTTATGAGAAGCATGCCTGCAATTTAGATTGCATTTGAAGTGAACAGTTTTTTCCTCAATTCTCTGCGCCACTGGACAGTACAGAAGTTGTTGAGTTCAGACATTGGAGCCAAATTATGTGTGAACTCTTGGCTCTGTTATTCACCAGCTGTCCCTGGGCAAGACATTATTTTGCATTTCACTTCACATTAAGTGTAAGTGTGTGTATGTGTATGTGTGTGTGTGTGTGTGTGTGTGTGTGTAGCAGTTTTGTTTATTTTCCATCCTTGTATCTTCTTTTACTGTGCTGCCTAAGACAGGTATAATATTGAATAGAAGTCATGATAGTAGACATCTTTTCCTAATTTCAAAGAGAATGCTTCTACTATTGGACTACATAGTCAAATACTTATATTTTTTGATAGAGACCATTGCCAGAAAATTTTTCCCTTCAATTACCAGTTTACTATGAGGATTTTTTGTTAATAATGAAGCACTGTTGAATTTCATTTATTGCTTTTCTGTATGTATTGAGGTAAACATAAAGATTTTTTAAGTCTATTAATTGGGTATGTTGTAATAATGAATTTATTAATGATAAATCATACTTTCATTCTAGGTAAACCCTACATGATCAAGTGTTATGAGATTTTTTTAACATATATTGCTGTATTTAGTTTATTAACAGTTATTTAAGATTACACATATGTTTATAGATGAGATTGGTCTAATAATTGCAATTCTCTTTGCCTTTGTCTGGTTTTGATATCAAGATTAAAATAACCTCATAAAATGAAGTACAGAATGTCTCTCCTTTTATGTAAAGTTTGCCTAAGGGGGCAGTTCCCAATTCTGTCTTACTTTTAAGAATTGTGGTGTATCTACTATGTCTCTCATTATGTTTCTCTCCTTCACTCTGAAATTTATTTATATCTTCTTTTTCTTCATTTATCTTGTCACTACTTTTTAAACACAAACAGAATTTGAGTCTTCCCATTTACTTTTTTAGAATTCTATTTAATTAATAGCTGCACTCTATTCTTTCCTTCCTCTACTTTCTTGGGCATTCTTTGTTGATCTTCCCTTTCTCGAGTTGGTGCTTGATTAAATTATTTTCAGTCTTTTTAAAATTAATTTTATTTAATTATGGTAAAAACACTTAACATGGCATCTACCCTCTTAACAAGTTTTTAAGTGTTTTATACAGTATCATTGACCATAGGTACAACATTGTATAGCAGATCTCTATAACTTATTCATCTTGCTTAATTAAAACTTTATACCTGCTGATTCATAACTTCCCATCTCCCCTTTAACCCTACTCTTCGATTCTATGAATTTGACTATTTTAGATACCACATATAAATGGATTCATGCAGTATTTGTCTTTCTGTAACTGCTCATTTCACTTAGCATAATGGCCCCAACTTAATCCATATCCAATATTTTGCAGATTTTGCAAGGCTGAATAATATATTCCCTTGTAGACTTTCTTCATCCAACCATCAACAGCAACTTAGGTTGTTTCCGTATCTTGGCTATTGTGAATAATGCTTCTATGATCATCGGAGTGCTAATTTGTCTTTGAGATCCTGATTTCAATTCTCTTAGATCAGTACCCAGAAGTGGGATTGCTGGATCCTATGGTAAGTTCTATTTTTTAACTTTTTGAGGAACGCCCCCATAGTTTTCCATAGCAGCTGCATCATTTTGCATTCCTACCAACTGTGTACAAGGTTCCAATTTCTCCATATTCTTGCCAACATTTATCTTTTAATTTTTTGATAATAGCCATCTTAAACAGGTTTGAGGTGATATGTAACTGTGGTTTTGATTTGCATTTCTGTGATGATTACTGATGTTGAGGATCTTTTCATACATCTGATGGCCATATTTATGTCTTCTTTGGAAAAATGTCTATTCAGGTCCTTTGCCCATTATAAATCCTGATTATTACTATTATTTCTATTAGTTGTAAGAGTTCCTTACATATCTTGGATATTAACTCCTTATTGAGTATATATTTTGCAAATGTTTCATTCTATTCTATAAGTTGCCTTTTAAGTTTGTTGATGGTTTCCTTTGTTGTGCAGAAACACTGTAGTTTTATATAGTCTTACATATTTGGTTTTGATGTAAGATCCAAAAAAATCACTGACAAGACTAATCTCAATGATCTTCCCAAGTTTTTTTGTTTGTTTGTTTTTAAAGATATTATTTATTTATTTGACAGAGAGAGAGAGATAGCGAGAGCAGGAACACAAGCAGGGGGAGTGGAAGAGGGAGAAGCAGGCTTCCCGCTGAGCAGGGAGCCCAATGTGGGGCTCGGTTCCAGGACCCTGAGATCATGACTGGAGCCGAAGGCAGATGCTTAACGACTGAGCCATCCAGGTGCCCCTCCCCTATGTTTTTTAATAAGAGTTTTACAGTTTCAGGTCTCTAATTTGAATCTTTAGTCCTTTTTGAGTTGATTTTTGTGTATGGTATAAGGATCCAATTTTATTCTTTTGCATGTGACTATCCAATTTTCTAATACCATTTATTGAAGATGCTAACATTTCCCTATTGTGTATTCTTGGTGCCTTTGTCAAAAATTAGTTGACTATATATATGTGGGTTTATTTCTGGGTTCTCTATTCTGTTCCATTGATCTGTGTGTATTTATGCCAATACCATACTATTTTGATTACCATGGTTTTGTAATATGGTTTGAAATGAGGAGGTAAAATGCCTCCAACTTTGCACTTCTTGCTCAAAATTGTTTTAGCTATTTGGGGTCTTTTATGATTCCATATGAATTTTATGCCTGCTTTTTTCTATTTCTGTAAAAAATGACATTTGAATTTTGATAGAGATTGAGCTGAATGTGTGGATCACTTTGTGTACCAGGGACATTTTAACAATATTAATTCTTTCAATCCATGAACATGAGATATCTTGCCATTTATTTGTCTTCAATTTCTTTCAGAAATGTCTTATAATTTTCATTGTACAGATCTCTTACCTCCTTTGTTAAGTTTATTTTTAAGAATTTTATTCTTTTTGATGCAATTAGAAATGGGATTTTCTTAATTTCTTTTTCAGATAATTCATTGTTAGTGTATAGAAATGCAACCAGGTTTTGTTTGATTTTGTATCCTGCAACTTTACTAAATTAATTGATTAGTTTTAACAGTTTTTGGGTGAAGTCCTTAGGATTTTCTATACATAAGATAATGTGTTCTGTAAACAAAGACAATTTTACTTTTTCCTTTCTGATATGGATGCCTTTTATTTCTTTTCCTTGCCTAATTGTGCTGGCTAGGATTTCCAGTACTAAGTTGAATAGAAGTGATGAGAGTGGATGCCTTTATCTTATTCCTGATCTTGATCCTGATGAAAGCTTTTCATCAGTGAGTATGTTAGTTGTAAACTTGGTATATAAGACCTTTATTTTTTTGAGGTACATTCCTTCTATACCTAATCTGTTGAGAGTTATATCAAAGGTTGTGAAATTTTGTCAAATGCTTTCGCTGCATCTACTGAAATGATAATATGATTATTTTCTCCTCATTATGGCATGTTTATTGATTTGAATATGATGAACTACCTATGGACCTCAGAGATAAATCCAATTTGATCATGGTGTATAAAACTTTTAATATACTGCCAAATTCTGTTTAGTAGTATTTTGTTAAGAACTTTTGCATATATGTCCATCAGGGATATTGACCTATAATTTTCTTTTTTTTTTTAAAGATTTTATTTATTTATTTGACAGAGTGATAAAGAGGGAGAGCAAGAGCACAAACAGGGGGAGCTGCAGGCAGAGGGAGAGGGAGAAGCAGGCTCCCCACTGAGCAGGGAGCCTGATATGGGACTCAATCCCAGAACCCTGGGATCACGACCTGAGCCAAAGGCAGATGCTTAACCGAGCCTCCCAGGTGCCCTATAATTTTCTTTTCATATAATGTCCTTACCTGGCTTTAGTATCAGGGTAAAGCCGGCCTTATAAAATGAATTTGGAAGTGTTCCTTACTCTTCGATTGTTTTGGACGAGTTTGAGGACTGCCACTAATTCTTTAAACGTTTGGTAGAATTCACCAGTGAAGCCATCTGTTATTGGCCTTATCTTTGTTGAAAGAGTTTTGATTAGTGATTCAATTGCCTTGCATGTTATTGGTCTGTTCAAATATTCTATTTTTCCATAGTTTGTTCTTTTTAGATGGTGTGTTTCTAGGAATTTATCCATTCTAAGTTGTCCAGTTTGTTAGCATATAATTGTCCACCTTGTCTCTTATGGTCATTTGTATTTTTGTGGCATTTTTGTAACATCTCTTTCATTTCTGATTTTGAGTCTTCTCTCTTTTTCTCTGTTAGGCTAGCTAAAGTTTTGTCAATTTTATCTTTTAAGAAAACCAACTCATAGTTTCATTGATCTTTTCTATTATCTCTCTAATCTCTATTTCATTTATTTCTGCTCTGATATTTGTTATGTCCTCCTTCTACTAAATTCAGGCTTAGTTGTTCTTCCTTTCCTAGTTCCATGTGGTGTAAAGTTAGGTTGAGATCTTTGGTTTTCTGATGTAGACATTTATCACTATATACTTCCCTCTTAGATCTGCTTTTACTGCATTCCATAATTTTAGTGTTGTTTCCACTTTCATTTGCCTCAGATCCTTTTATATTTCTTCTTTAATGTCTTCTTTGACCCATTAGTTGTCCAGAAGGATGTTGTTTAATCTCCACATATTTGTGAATTTTCCAGTTTTTCTTGTTACTGATTTCTAGTCTCATATAATTGTGGTCAGCAAAGATGCCTGATGTGTTTTTATATTTGTTTAGACTGGTTTTGTGGCCTATTATTTATCCTAGAGAGCGTTCTGTGTGTATTCTGCCACTGTTGGATGGAATGTTCTGTATATATGTTAGATCTTTTTCATCTGAAGTATAGTTTAAGTCCAGTGTTTCCTTGATATTCTGTCTGATCTATCCACTGTTGAAAGTGGGATACTGAAGTTCCCTATTATTATTGTATTATCTATCTCTTCCTTTGTATTATCTATCTCTTCCTTCAGATTTGCTTAAGTTTGCTCTATATATTTAGATGCTCCAATATTGGGTGCATATATATATATATTTTTTTTTTTTTTGAGAGAGAGAGCACGTGTGTTGGGGGGAGGGGGCAGAGGGAGAGGGAGAGAGAGAGAATCATAAGCAGGCTCCACGCCCAGCTAAGAGCCTGATGTACAGATGGATATCATGACCCTGAGATCATGACTGAGATGAAATCAAGAGTTGGGACACTTAATCAACTGAGCCACCCAGACACCCCTTGGGTGCATAAATATTTTTAATTGTTATATCCTCTTGATGAATTGATCAGTTTATCATCATATAATGGCCTTTTTTGGCCTCTTTTTATAGTTTTTACTTAAAGTTTATTTTGTCAACATAATTATAGCTGCCTCCGCTCTCTTTCGGTTTCCATTTGCATGGAATATCTTTTTCCATCCCTTCACTTTCAGTCTACGATTGGAGAAATAGTTCATTTACATTTAAGGTAATTTTTGATAGGTAAAGCCTTTTGTTAATTCTTTTTTGGGTGTTTTATAGATCCTTTGTTCTTTTCTTCCTCTCTTGCTCTCATCTTTTATGATTGATAATTTTCTGTAGTAGTATGCTTTGACTCCTTTCTTGACCTTTCATGTATCTACTACAGGTTTTTGCTTCGTGGTTACCATGAGGCTTACATAAAACATAACAGTCCATTTCAAGCTTATAACTTAATTTGGACAGCATACAAAAGGTCTACATGTTTACTCCTGGTCCCAATATGTTATGTTTTTGATGTCACAATTTACATCTTTTTAGTGTACCCATTAAAAAATTATTGTAGCTGTAGTCATTTTTAATACTTTTGTCTCTTAACCTTTATACTAGAGTTATATGTGATTTACACACCACTGTTATATATTAGAGCATTCTGAATTTGACTATTCACCTATCCCAGTGAATTTCATCCTTTCATGTTTTCATGTTACTAATTAGCACCCTTTCATTTCAGCTTGAAGAACTTCTTTTAGCATTTCTTGTAAGGCAAGTCTAGTAGTGATGAACTCTAACTTTTGTTTGTCCGGGACTATCTTTATTTCCCCTTCAGTTCTGAAGGACAATTTTGCCTGGCAAAGTATTCTTGGCTGGCAGTTCTTTTCTTTCTTTTTCTTTCTGAACTTTGACTGTTTCATCCTACTCCATCTGGCCTACAAGGTTTATGCTGAAAAATCTGCAGATGGTCTTGGGGCAGGGGTTACCTTATATATAACAAGTTGCTTTTTTATTATAGCTTTCAAAATTTTTTAACTTTTGAAAATTTTATTATGTCTCAATGCAGGTCTCTTTAAATTCTCTTGTTTTGTGCTTTTTAAATTTTCTTGATCTGGATGCCTATTTCCCCAGGTTTTGAAAGTTTTCAGCCATTATTTCATATAATACTCTCTCTGTGTCTTTCTCTCTTCTCCTTTTGGGACTCTCATAATGTGTTTATTCATCCACTTGTTGGCATCCTATAGGTTCTTTAAGCTATCTTCATTCTTTTTCCTCCTCTGATTGGATGATTTCCACTGACCTGTCTTTACTGATCCTTTCTTTTGCTTGATCTAGTCAGCTGTTGAACTCCTCTATTGAATTTTTCAGTTCACTTGTATTCAGTTCTATTTATTTTTAGTACTTTATTTTTTTTATATTTTATTTTATTTTAGAGAGGAAGAGAGAGAGAGAAAGAATCCTAAGTAGGCTCCATGCCAGCACAGAGCCCAATGCGGGGCTCGATCTCACAACCCTGAGATCATGACCTGAGCCAAAATCAAGAATAGGATGCTTAACCAACAGAGCCACCCAGGTGTCCCATCTTTTTCATACTTTTTAATATTTATATTTTCTCTTTGTTGAAACTCTCACTTTGCTCATATATTGTTCTCATGACTTCAGTGAGCATCTTTATGGCTATTATTTTGAGTTATCTGACAGGTAAATCATTTATCTCCACCGGTTTTACCAACGGGGTGAGTTGGAGGGAAAAGGCACAAAGTTCTGACATGTCTGCTCAGGCTTCCATAAGACTATTAATCATGTGCCCCATCAGCTCCCAGATGCAGGATAATTAGAAGCCTGACCCTTGGGTAGCAGCTGGGAAAATATGTAGTCAAATCCCTTCTAGGGAGAATTTGGAGTCTTTTGTTTTTGTCTGTTCCCTCTGTTCTAAGCGTGGGGGAATAGCAGCAGGAAGTACTTATGCATCTCTTAAAAACTGCCTCTTTGTTTTTAGTGGTGAAGGAGGACTTGTGAATGCCAAGCCCTTTTGGCACTCTGAGCTAGGTGATTTGGAAACCAGTCCGTCAGGTGGCAGTAATAAAAGTTGGGATGCTAGATGTATGGACAAGCTCTTTCCAGGGAGAAAATGGATACCTGTTTTTATCACTGGAGTGAGTGAGGGGAAAGCAAATTATTGAAGTGCCCACAATCCTTTTCAGGCCCCTAGAGGAGCACAGTCAACTTCTGGATGAAGGTTGATTAGAAGCTCTATGCTCAGAAAAAGAAAAGAAAAAGAAACTCGACCCTTAGGCAGGAGCTGTAAGTGTCCAGTCATATCCTTTCAAAGGGGAAATTGGTAGCCTTGTGTTTTTGCCTGTTCTCTCTGTGCTGAGCCCACTGATATAGTCACGGTAAGTACCCACACTTCTGTTTAAAACCTCCTCTTTGTTTAATATGGTCCTGAGGGACTCATGAATGTTGAGCTACACTGACTTTCAGAGCTAGGTGACTTGGGAGCCAGTCCTTGTGTAGCAACAACAAAAGTTGGGGAGCTAGATATGTGGTCCAAACCCTTTGCTCCTCAGGGAAAAGCTGGCAGTTGGGGATTCCCTCCTGATTACAAATTGCTATGCCAGGAGTTTATGGGATGAGTGTGTCTCAACTTTTCCTACTCTTTTCATTGTGTGTATTTTCTCAGTCACCTGATGTGTAGGAGTCACTCAACTAGTTTCCGTATTTCTCTCCAAGGAAATTGATTTGTGTGTAGCTGTTTGTTCAGTGCATCTACAGGAGGAAGGAAAGTCAAGAGTCTTCTATTTTGCCATCTTGCTGATATCCTTTGTATTTTATTTTCTTTACTTTTATGTTAGTTCTAGGAAAATATTAAACAGTAGTAGTAATAGCAGACATCTTTATCTTGTGAATTTGACAATACTGAAGCATAAATCTAGTCATCAAAAACAGAAGAAATTAAGGTTATTTCTGTCAAGGCTGTCCTCTAGTTATGTTTCAGGACACAATCATCCATCCTCCACAAGCCCCCACAGTGAGCTGCAAAGAAAATAGTAGGAGGAGGACATGATGTTGTCTACTGGGTGAAAAGCTACCAACTCCCAAATCAAATATAAAGACAGGTGTGGAAGATTCTAAGTCTAAGGCAGGTATCGGGAGATTGTGTAACAAATAAGCTGAGGGTAAGGAGTTGGGTACAGTTCTAGAAATAGAGATTATCCATTACAAGTTCATTCAAGGAACTTCTATTTATTTTTATTTAATAAATAAGAAAAATAGGACTTAATAATATTTAATATCAAATTGATATTAGAATCCCCGCTCAGATCACATATAAACAGGTCATATGTTCTAATAGTGATGTGAAGCCTCCTGCTGGAAAGGTGAGAAGAACCACAACTAAGAGTGTTTCACAGAGGTGCTCTTCAACTATCTATTTAGTTTTACCACACTGCAATGTATTTGAGTTATAATTAACTAGTTGAACAGGTTTATAGATTATATTATCTAGATTAAATTATTCCTCAGAAAACTTTAAAATATTTCTACAAATAGCATATTGAAGAGAACACTAATAATGCAAATAATTACTGTATAAGAGATAGAAAGGAAAGTGAAAAATGGTTGCTATTACTCAACTGCCTAGGATTTTGTCCATCTTGCAACTATTGGACTGCTATAATGGAGAAAGTACTCCAAGTTTATGGTACCATTTCAATGGAAAGCTTAGGAAAATCCATTATGATAGCCTATTATAAAAGGTGAAGGGGATTAAAAGATTACTTTTAAATGGTAGATAAAGTTTGCAGATTTTCTTAGGAAGTTGGGTCTCACAGTGGATAATACTGAGAAGATAAATTAACACTAAGGAAATGTCGTTATTACTTAAATGATAGTGATACTCATTTTCAATGGCATCTAACTTAAACCTCTTGGTATTTTAGATTTGACACAGTTTATTCAGGCTAATCGAATTTATAATACAGATTACAAAACACTCTTTTCAAACCAGATTCTCATTATCTCTATTACCTCTTCTCCAACACTTTGCTGGTTTTCAAAATTACTACCACATACAGAAGATGCAAATGAAGGGGGAAAAGATAATGTGGTCTGGAAACTTCTAGAGTCCTTAAAACAAAAAAAGATTTTATTTATTTGGGAGAGAGTGTGCCCGCACACACATGCACATGCCCCCCCACCACATGAATTGTGGGGTGGGGCAAAGGGAGAGGGAGAAGCAGGCTCCCCACTGAGCAAGGCTCTAGGATCATGGGCCCTAGGATCATGACCTAAGCCGGAGGCAGATGCTTAACTAACTGAGCCACTCAGGCACCCCTGGAAACTTCTAGAGTCTTTAAAGGGGGTCCCTATAAAATTATGCCTCAGTAGTTCACACTATAGATTATAAAGATACTGACAAATGTGAAGCTATGCTAAGCATTAACACTTGCTTTACATGACTTCTTTTTAATTTCTGATTTCATGACTTAGTTAACATAGAACTACAGAAATCAGAAGAAAATTTAAAAATTAAATTTGAAAATAAAAAACATAAAACAGCTATCCAGAATTATACAGTCTTAAGTTCAGGCTGTATATTATTTATTCCTTCATTCAAGGTAATAGTTATAAATGGTCACAGACACTCAATTTTCAGTCAGATAGCTCTACCACTTTTTACTAGACAAATGAGTTAACCACTCTAAAACCTTTGGTTCCTTATCTGGGGATAATGAGAGTACTAACTATTACCCTATATTGAACTCCTCGTTCAGTGTATTACACACTTGATGATAGTCAATAAATATTTGTTGAATAAATGATTGACTTTGGACATTAATTCAAACATATAGTGAGTTTCTACTAAATGTCAGGCATGGATTTCAGTATTGTGAACAAAAGATGAACAAGAAACAATCTCTCCTATTGAGTTCAGACAGAGAAACAGATAAAACTAAGTTCCATAAAATACTGGACAAATGTAACAAAGGGTGATACAGATGGGGGTTGGGTCCCAAAGGCTATAGATGGCCTTGCCCATGGCTTTGGACAGCCCCCAACCCTATGAGTCTGCTTGGAGCAGCCCACACCATAGCTCTCAAACGTTAAAGTCACATGCCCGTGGTTCTCCTAGACTGTAATTGCCCACAGGTGGCTCCTGATCATGAGGGCAGCCCCAGACCCACAGCTCCACTGAGCAGTGCTATAGTGGTAGCTCTCTCTCTGGGGTGACTCTGCCTCTGCAGGGATTTTCCACCTGGGTCATGCACCAGGAAATCTAGGTAGAAGTAGCTATGATCTCATGGCTTGTGCACCCTGTGTCCTGGCAGCGATGACACATGGACAGCACCACATGGATGCAGCATAATCTGCTGCCTGTACCCTCTGGTGGGGTGACTACTGTGGCCTGCACCACAGGAACTCACTGGAACTGAATCTGTGGCAGTTGAGGAGCTTAGTACAAATGCAGGGAGTGGAAGTCCTTGAAGTAAGGCTAAGCAGTAGGTATTTGAGCTGCTATAACAAAGGTACCATAGACTGGGTGACTTAGAAATAACAGAAATTTATTTCTCACATTTCTGAGGGCTGGAAAGTCCAAGATCAAGGCATTGGCAAATTCATTGTCTGGTCAAAGTCCCTTTCCTTGTCATAGATGGCTGTTTTTTTGTTTTGTTTTGTTTTGTTTGCAGTAACTTCATATGGTAGAAGGGGCAAGGCATCTCTCAGGGTCTTTTTTAGAAGGACATTAATCCCATTCATAAGAATTCTGCCCTCACGACTTATTCACCTCCCAAAGGCTCCACCTCCTAACACCATCACATTTTGGGGAGACACATTCAGTCTATAGCAATTATCAAGTCTATGTTGGTTTTGGAAGTGGAAGGTTCCTAGGGATAAGGAAGGGAAGATAGTGGCAGATGAATTTAAGATTTCTGTTTAGGGCAAATGAACAGTGGAGTTAATAACTGAATAGGCTTAATAATCAAATAGTTTAATAATCAAATAGAGGACATAAATACAAGTTTGAGTTTTGGGGACCAGGACTAATACATTCTTTTTGGTCTTGAGTTTAAGATGCCTATGAATTTACTACATAGGTAATTTGAAGTATGGATCTGTTTCTCTAGAGAAAAGTTCCAGAGTCACACAACAGGAAGTCAGAGCATCAACTACTTGCCAGAAATCCTAGGCATCTACTTATTTTTAAATGCCTGACCATCTGGCTTTTACCTAATGTTTCTTTTAAAGGAGACCAGAGATTTTCTAATCACCTACTCGAAAGGATTGTTCTTCAACGTTGATTTTTTTTACTAGTTCTTCTTTCTCCCCCTAGTCCCTAAATGTAGGCCTTTCTCAAAGTCTGCCTTCAAATTTCTCTTTCTATTCTCTTCCTTGGGGAAGAGAATAGCTAAAATAGCTTTAGTGAATTTAAAATTCACTAAAATAGCTTTGACACTCTCTCCTATGCAAATAGCTGCCAAATCTCCAGCTCAAGTCTCACCTTCACACCTACATTCCAAGTAATTTTGACAGTGTCAACTGGGTGCTCCTCAGGCACCCTGAACTTGGGCCAAATTGAGTTTTCTTTTCTTTCAGAAGTTTCTCTTCCCCATTATTGCTACTTAGGCTTGAATTTCACCCAAGGTCAACTTTAAAACTGCCTACTTCCTCATCCCCTCCATTTAAATACTTGTCATTTTGTTAGTTACATGCAACTAGTGAATCATTGAACACTACATCAAAAACTAATGATGTACTGTATGGTGGCTAACTTAATAAAAAAATAAAATAAAGAATTCTGAAAAAAAATTTTCTTAAAGGGTCTCTGCGTATGTTCCTACCTTTTCAATCTTACTGACCTATAAACCCAGCTCAGTTCATTAGCTCACTCAGACTGCTGTAAGAAGCCTACTAACCAGCTGGTCTACTTTCTCTCTCTCCCCACATTTATTCTTTCAACTCACTGATAATAGGTTAATCTTAGAAACTCTTAATAATTGGTCCTCTTTCTAAAAAAAATATATATTGTTTTCCATTGCTAACATCATTGGAAATAAGGTCCCCAATTTATATCTGAAATCTCCACAATATAACTTTGTATTGTAGTGGTTAAGGGTATGGGTTTTAGTACCAGTCAGACCTAGATTAAGATCTAAGAACATCAACTTAATAGCTCTATAACCTGGGAAAATCATTTAATATCTTTTCATTTAAAAGATGATAATAATAATACTAGTACCTGCCTCATAGCATGTTCTTAGTTCAATAAAATAATGCATGTAGGGTATGTAGCAAGAAGCAGAGCACACAGTAGGTGCTCATTAAATGATTGCTAGTATTACTTTCTTCTATTAGTCTTTCAAACTGCATCTAATTTACATTATTTGATATTTTCCAAACATACCCAATGTGTCTCTATACCTTTGTGCATGCTATCCTTCTTACTCTACCATAACCTGTAAGTTGCTGACTTTCAAGATCCACTTCAAATACCATCTCTTTCAAGAAGTCTTTCTGGATATCCCCAACCAGCAGCAATTTCTCCCTGCTTGGCTTCCCTTAACTTCTGTAGTTATAGCATTCTGGTTCATATTATAGTGTTACCACATACTTCCCATCATTAAATTGTGAGCTCTCTAAGGGCAGACACATTATTTTTGTCACTCCAACAATGAAGGAGCTGATGATGAAAACATTGTTTTCTGATCCCCAAATGGCTAAATAATTAACATGTAGGAATTTTTCCTATCATTTCCCGAGTTTTGCTCAATGTCTTCTATATTTCTGTGGAGCATCTAGAACTAGCCAACAGATGGGAAAGAGATTAGTGAGCAATTTTTTATTTATAACAATACATTACAATGCACTACTAGTTAAATTAAATTTATTAAAGAGACCACCAAGGTCTGTAGAACCCCACTAAACACTTCTAAACAATTTTATGCAGTATAATTACTATTATAGGTATATTTGTAGCATTAAAGTAAAATTTATAAGCTAAAGAAAAGGAGAAAAATCTACATGGATTTGACATAAATTCTCCAAAGATTTATGTATTCCATGAATGTTAATTTAGAATGTTGTAGTAGAGTCTGAAAAAATTAATAAGATCAACTGTCCACAGTTCCATTGTTTAACAGAACAAAGGCCTTTAAGATGGACTACAGCCAATATGAATCCTTGTGAAGCATCCATTTTTATTACAATGTATATGTATTTTGTGACTGATGAATCCCAGATGGTAAAATTAAAACATATCCAAGGAGTTCTGAACAATATGAGAATTTAATGAGACAGTGTGAAAAGATACATACAGAATAGAGATGAAGATAAATGTCTGCTTATAACAGAAACTGTTTTTATTGTTTGTATGTGAATGAGAAAAATAATGATTGTTCTTCCAAATGAAAAAAGTTGTCATTATTCTTTTGTTCTCCAAAACTACTGTTATAGGAAGTGTTTCCATTTTTAACACAGGCTACCCCAGATGATGCCACTCTTTTGGGTTGAAGAAAAGTAATAGTATCAGTAGCAAGGTCTTTAGACTTCAATCATTTTAGGATCATAATTTCAATTTTCAACTTCCAAAGAGAATCTCAAGTAATAAGATAATTTTAATGTTATGGATTATAATTTCATAATATTTAAGAGGCAGGAGAAAAAGATCAGGGCTTGGCATCAAAAATGTAGCTTCTAATCTTGGTTATGCAACTTGTAGCTCTGTAATCTCAAGAGGTTCTTACCTGTAATGTAAGAAGAATAAGGCCAGATGATCTCTAAAAGTTGTCCTGCTTTAGTATGTCTTGATTTATCCATTCTGGCTGTTCTTCCTCAAAAATCCTCTACTCCCCTTGCTGGATTATCAGCTCCAGTGCTTTGTTCTTTTTAACCACGTATCAGAGTCCAAATTTCATTAGCCACCTTTTCATCACATCTGTTTTCTTGAGTCTCGTCAGCTCTAAAGACTTGCTAAGCCTTACTTGCTTTGTAGGTGCTGGTTTTCACTGTTTATTCTGTTTTCAGTTCATACATAATCTCCCTTAACCTTGCAATCATATTAGACTAGAAGGTACATTTATTGCCCATCATTAACATCTAGCACTCTTCATTACCTTTGATCCCCATCCAGAGCCTTCAGTCTGATACCTTGTATAATCTCTCATGAAAGATGTTTTTATCACTATCTTCAAGACAATTAAATGTAGCAGATATAAATTCCCTTTGGCAAATGTTGATTGAGTTTGTCACTGTCCTTCCCACCTAACCAGCTCAATAATGGTATCAGCTCTGAAGTCAGAAAGTCTAAGAGGAATCCAGAGTCTACCAATTACTGGTTGTATAACTTTGGGAAAGTCATTTAACCTCTCATAATTTTATCTCCAAAATTATTGTTATAGAGAGGTTGTAAAGATTTTTTTTAAAAAATAAGTGTATGTAAAAGAGAACAGTAATAGATAAAAATGCTTTTGTACAAGGAACAGTCAAGTTTAGAATACTCCCGGAGTTGGAATTTTTATTTTTTATTCTTGAGAAGATTCCATGAAGAAAAAGAAAAATCAAAATACAGAGGAGGGAGATGAGATCTATATTTTAAAAAAAGAAAGAAATAGAGGATCCTTGGAATGAATCTGAAGAAGTTCATATCAATTCAGCAAAGTTTAAAACCATATAAATCAGGGCGCCTGGGTGGCTCAGTCATTAAGCATCTGCCTTCAGCTCGGGTCATGATCCCAGGGTCCTGGGATCAAGCCCGGCATTGGGCTCCCTGCTCCATGGGAGGCCTGCTTCTCCCTTTTCCACTCCCCCTGCTTGTGTTCCCTCTCTTACTGTGTCTCTCTCTTTCTGTCAAATAAATAAATAAAATCTTGGGGGGCGGAGCAAGATGGCGGAGGAGTAGGAGACCTAGATTTCGTCTGGTCTCAGGAATTCAGCTGAATAGGGATCAAACCATTCTGAACACCTACGAACTCAGCAGGAGATCGAACAGGAGAGTAGCAACAACTCTCTGAACAGAGAAGCAACCACTTACTGGAAGGTAGGACGTGCGGAGAAATGAATCCGAGGCGATATTCGGGAGGATAGACGGCGGGGGAGGGGCCTCCGCCGGCCGCTTCTGGCAAGTGATAGAGTCGCCGAGCACAAAATCGGAACTGTTAGAAGTCGGCTCCGCTGAGGGACGTCGCTGCAGTGGCTAAGCTGGAGGTGGAATCCGCCCGGGACAGTGTGGTCTCAGGACCCTTGGGGTCACAGAAAGACCGGGGGAGCCTGAGTGCGCCAGAGCTCCCAGGTATCGGAGCAGGGAAGTCGGCTGCAGAGACAGAGCTGAGGCGCGGGCTCTCAGCTTGGGGTTGCCATAAACTGTGATCCGCGGCCCAGTCGGGCCACTGCTCCTGCAGCAGGGACCCAACAGGCGGCAGATCCGGGGAGACTCCCCTCTCTCCCCTGGGAGGAGTGGTGCGGGAGCGCACCGCAGGGATCTGCTGGGTTTGGAGACTCCACACGGGGTCGGGTGCCAGAGATAGCAACGCTCGGTCACAGGCCGGGTGAGCACGGAGAGCGGCCGGAGACCGGGGACAAGGGAGTGACTGCTTTTCTCTGGGGGCGCACTGAGGAGTGGGGCCCGGAGTTCTCAGCTCCTCCGGGTGGAGATTGGGAGGCCACCATTTTTGCCCTGGTCCTCCAAGGCTGTACAGAGAGCTTGCAGGGAACAAAAGCTCCTGAGATCAAACCCGAGCAGCTTGCTTAGCCCGGATGACAAGGGCGGGGCAATTCAGCCTCCGGCAAAGACATTTGGAAACCACAGCAACAGGCCCCTCCCCCAGAATATCAGCACGAACAGCCAGCAAGCCAAGACCAAGTTTACCGATCAAGGAGAACGGGAGAACTCCAGCGCTAGGGGAATACTGCACATAGAATTCATGGCTTTTTTTTACCATGATTCATTAGTTCATCAAAGTTAATTTTTGTTAACTGTTTTTTCTTCTTTTTCACTTTTTCAACCAACATCTTATCAATATCTTTTCTTAAAAAAAAAAAACATTTTTTATTTTTCATTTTTAGAGTCCTATTTTATCCCTTCATAGTAGTTACCCTTATTTTTGGCATATATATATAAGCTGTTCTCTCTTTAAAATTTTGAGATACAGTTTCTTCTAACAGATAAAAATATACCCTAAATCACTAGTGTATGGCTCTGTTCTAGTCTCCTGCCTGATCACATTCTCTCCCTTTATTCTTTTTTTTTTTTTAAATCTTCTTTCTTTTTTCAAACAACTTCTTATCAAGTCCTTTTATAAAATCTTTTATAATTTTCATCTTTACAGTCATCTTCTATCCCTTCATTGTATCAACCCTTATTTTGTACATATCTCTTTCTTCCTTTAAAATTTTAGGAGGTACTTTTTTCTAACAGACCAAAATACGCCCAAAATCTAGTGTGTGGCACTGATCTATGCACTAGCCTGATCATATTTGATCACATTCTGCTTTTTTTGTATTGTTCTGTTTTTGTTTTTATCTTTTTTTTTCTTTTTTTTTTTCTCTTTCTTTTTTCTTTCTTTCCCTTTCTTTTCCCCTGGTTTCAGGTCTTTTCTGATTTGTATACAGTATATTTGCTGGGGACATTGTAAACCTTTACAATTGTTAGATCTTCTTGTTGGATAGACCCTTTCAGTAGGATATAGTGTCCTTCCTCATCTCTTATTACAGTCTTTGTTTTAAAATCTAGTTTGTCTGATATAAGGATTGCCACCCCAGCTTTCTTTTGGCGTCCATTAGCATGGTAAATGGTTTTCCACCCCCTCACTTTCAATCTGGGGGTGTCTTTGGGTCTAAAATGAGTCTCTTGCAGACAGCATAAACAAAATAGGATTTTGTTCTCTCATTCATCTATTCTCCTCTGGACAAAATGACAAGACGAAAAAAATCACCTCAACAAAAAGAACAAGAGGTAGTGCCGTCAGCCAGGGACCTACTCAATACGGACATTAGTACGATGTCGGACATAGAGTTCAGAATCATGACTTTAAAGATACTAGCTGGGCTTGAAAAAAGCGTGGAAGTTATTAGAGAAACCCTTTCTGGAGAAATAAAAGAACTAAAACCTAACCAAGTCGAAATCAAAAAGGCTATTGATGAGGTGCAATCAAAAATGGGGACACTAACTGCTAGGATAAATGAGGCAGAAGAGAGAATCAGTGATATAGAAGACCAAATGATGGAAAATAAAGAGGTTGAGAAAAAGAGAGAGAAACAACTACAGGATCACGAGGGCAGAATTCGAGAAATAAGTGATACGATAAGACGAAACAACATTAGAATAATTGGGATCCCAGAAGAAGAAGAAAGAGAGAGAGGGGCAGAAGGTATACTGGAGCAAATAATAGCAGAGAAGTTCCCTAATGTGAGGAAGGAAACAGGCATCAAAATCCAGGAGGCACAGAGAACCCCTCTCAAAATCAATAATAATAGGTCAACACCCCGACATCTAATAGTAAAACTTACGAGTCTCAGAGACAAAGAGAAAATCCTGAAAGCAGCTCGGGAGAAGAGATATGTAACCTACAATGGTAGAAATATTAGATTGGCAACAGACCTATCCACAGAGACCTGGCAGGCCAGAAAGGACTGGCAAGATATCTTCAGAGCACTAAACGAGAAAAATATGCAGCTAAGAATACTATATCCAGCTAGGCTGTCATTGAAAATAGAAGGAGAGATAAAAAGCTTCCAGAACAAACAAAAACTAAAGGAATTTGCAAACACGAAACCAGCCCCCCAAGAAATATTGAAAGGGGTCCTCTAAGCAAAGAGAGCCTAAAAGCAGCAAAGATCAGAAAGGAACACAGACAACAGACAGTAACAGTCACCTTACAGGCAATACAATGGCACTAAATTCATACCTTTCAATAGCTACCCTGAATGTAAATGGGCTAAATGCCCCAATCAAAAGACACAGGCTATCAGATTGGATTAAAAAACAAGACCCATCAATATGCTGTCTGCAAGAGACTCATTTTAGACCCAAAGACACCCCCAGATTGAAAGTGAGGGGGTGGAAAACCATTTACCATGCTAATGGACACCAAAAGAAAGCTGGGGTGGCAATCCTTATATCAGACAAACTAGATTTTAAAACAAAGACTGTAATAAGAGATGAGGAAGGACACTATATCCTACTGAAAGGGTCTATCCAACAAGAAGATCTAACAATTGTAAATATCTATGCCCCGAACATGGGAGCAGCCAATTATATAAGGCAATTAATAACAAAAGCGAAGAAACACATTGACAACAATACAATAATAGTGGGGGACTTTAACACCCCCCTCACTGAAATGGACAGATCATCTAAGCAAAAGATCAACAAGGAAATAAAGACTTTAAATGACACACTGGACCAAATGGACTTCACAGACATATTCAGAACATTCCAACCCAAAGCAACGGAATACACATTCTTCTCTAGTGCCCATGGAACATTCTCCACAATTGATCACATCCTAGGTCACAAATCAGGTCTCAACTGGTACCAAAAGATTGGGATCATTCCCTGCATATTTTCAGACCACAATGCTTTGAAACTAGAACTCAATCACAAGAGGAAAGTCGGAAAGAACTCAAATACATGGAGGCTAAAGAGCATCCTACTAAAGAATGAATGGGTCAACCAGGAAATTAAAGAAGAATTAAAAAAATTCATGGAAACCAATGAAAATGAAAACACAACTGTCCAAAATCTTTGGGATACAGCAAAGGCAGTCCTGAGAGGAAAGTATATAGCAATACAAGCCTTTCTCAAGAAACAAGAAAGGTCTCAAATACACAACCTAACCCTACACCTAAAGGAGCTGGAGAAAGAACAGCAAATAAAGCCTAAACCCAGCAGGAGAAGAGAAATAATAAAGATCAGAGCAGAAATCAATGAACTAGAAACCAAAAGAACAGTAGAACAGATCAACAAAACTAGGAGCTGGTTCTTTGAAAGAATTAACAAGATTGATAAACCCCTGGCCAGACTGATCAAAAAGAAAAGAGAAAGGACCCAAATCAACAAAATCATGAATGAAAGAGGAGAGATCCCAACCAACACCAAAGAAATACAAACAATTATAAGAACATATTATGAGCAACTCTATGCCAGCAAATTAGATAACCTGGAAGAAATGGGTGTATTCCTAGAGATGTATCAACTACCAAAACTGAACCAGGAAGAAATAGAAAACCTGAACAGACCTATAACCACTAAGGAAATTGAAGCAGTCATCAAAAATCTCCCAAGAAACAAAAGCCCAGGGCCAGATGGCTTCCCAGGGGAATTCTATCAGACATTTAAAGAAGAATTAATACCTATTCTCCTGAAACTGTTCCAAAAAATAGAAATGGAAGGAAAACTTCCAAATTCATTTTATGAGGCCACCATTACCTTGATCCCAAAACCAGACAAAGATCCCATCAAAAAGGAGAATTACAGACCAATATCCTTGATGAACATGGATGCAAAAATTCTCACCAAAATACTAGCCAATAGGATCCAACAGTACATTAAAAGGATTATTCACCACGACCAAGTGGGATATATCCCTGGGCTGCAAGGCTGGTTCAACATCCGCAAATCAATCAACGTGATACAATACATTAACAAAAGAAAGAACAAGAATCATATGATCTTCTCAATAGATGCAGAAAAAGCATTTGACAAAGTACAGCATCCTTTCTTGATCAAAACTCTTCAGAGTATAGGGATAGAGGGTACATACCTCAATATCATAAAAGCCATCTCTGAAAAACCTACAGCGAATATCATTCTCAATGGGGAAAAGCTAAGAGCTTTTCCCCTAAGGTCAGGAACGCGGCAGGGATGTCCACTCTCACCACTGCTATTCAACAGAGTACTAGAAGTCCTAGCCACAGCAATCAGACAACAAAAAGAAATCAAAGGCATCCAAATCGGCAAAGAGGAAGTCAAACTCTCACTCTTTGGAGATGATATGATACTTTATGTGGAAAACCCAAAAGACTCCACCCCAAAACTGCTAGAACTCATACAGGAATTCAGTCAAGTAGCAGGCTATAAAATCAATGCACAGAAATCAGTGGCATTCCTATACACCAACAACAAGACAGAAGAGAGACAAATCAAGGAGTCTATCCCATTCACAATTGCACCCAAAACCATAAGATACCTAGGAATAAATTTAACCAAAGAGGCAAAGGATCTGTACTCAGAAAACTATAAAACACTCAGGAAAGAAATTGAAGAAGACACAAAGAAATGGAAAAACGTTCCATGCTCATGGATTGGAAGAACAAACGTTGTGAAGATGTCAATGCTACCTACAGCAATCTACACATTCAATGCAATCCCCATCAAAATACCATCCACTGTTTTCAAAGAAATGGAACAAATAATCCTAAAATTTGTATGGAACTAGAAGAGACCCCGCATAGCCAGAGGAATATTGAAAAAGAAAAGCAAAGCTGGCGGCATCACAATTCTGGACTTCCAGCTCTATTACAAAGCTGTCATCATCAAGACAGTATGGTACTGGCACAAAAACAGACACATAGATCAATGGAACAGAATCGAGAGCCCAGAAATGGACCCTCCACTCTATGGTCAACTTATTTTTGACAAAACAGGAAAGAATGTCCAATGGAAAAAAGACAGTCTCTTCAACAAATGGTGTTGGGAAAATTGGACAGCCACATGCAGAAGAATGAAACTGGACCATTTCCTTACACCACACACAAAAATAGACTCCAAACGGTCGAAAGACCTAAACGTGAGACAGGGGTCCATCAAAATCCTAAAGGAGAACACAGGTAGCAACCTCTTAGACCTCAGCCGCAGCAACTTCTTCCTAGAAACATCACCAAAGGCACGGGAAGCCAGGGCAAAAATGAACTATTGGGATTTCATCAAGATAAAAAGATTTTGCACAGCAAAAGAAACAGTCCACAAAACCAAAAGACAACCGACAGAATGGGAGAAAATATTTGCAAATGACATATCAGATAAAGGGCTAGCATCCAAAATGTATAAAGAACTTATCAAACTCAACACCCAAAGAACAAATAATCCAATCAAGAAATGGGCAGAAGACATGAACAGACATTTTTCCAAAGAAGACATCCAAATGGCCAACAGGCACATGAAAAAGTGCTCAACATCGCTTGGCATCAGGGAAATCCAAATCAAAACCTCAATGAGATACCACCCCACACCCGTCAGAATGGCTAAAATTAACAAGTCAGGGAATGACAGATGTTGGCGGGGATGTGGAGAAAGGGGAACCCTCCTACACTGTTGGTGGGAATGCAAGCTGGTGCAACCCCTCTGGAAAACAGTATGGAGGTTCCTCAAACAGTTGAAATTAGAGCTACCATTCGATCCAGCAATTGCACTACTGGGTATTTACCCCAAAGATACAAATGTAGGGACCCGAAGGGGTACGTGCACCCCAATGTTTATAGCAGCAGTGTCCACAGTAGCCATACTGTGGAAAGAGCCAAGATGTCCATCGACAGATGAATGGATAAAGAAGATGTGGTATATATACACAATGGAATATTATGCAGCCATCAAAAGGAATGAGATCTTGCCATTTGCAACGACGTGGATGGAACTGGAGGGTGTTATGCTGAGTGAAATAAGTCAATCAGAGAAAGACATGTATCATATGACCTCACTGATATGAGGAATTCTTAATCTCAGGAACAAACTGAGGGTTGCTGGAGTGGTCGGGGGTGGGAGGGATGGGGTGGCTTGGTGATAGACATTGGGGAGGGTATGTGCTACGGTGAGTGCTGTGAATTGTGTAAGACTGTTGAATCACAGATCTGTACTTCTGAAACAAATAATGCAACATATGTTAAGAAAAAAGAAAAAGAAGAAGATAGCAGGAGAGGAAGAATGAAGGGGAGTAAGTCAGAGGGGGAGAGGAACCAGGAGAGATGATGGACTCTGAAAAAGAAACTGAGGTTTCTAGAGGGGAGGAGGGTTGGGGGATGGGTTAGCCTGGTGATGGGTATTAAAGAGGGCACATTCTGCATGGAGCACTGGGTGTTATGAACAAACAATGAATCATGGAACACTACACCAAAACAAATGATGTAATATATGGTGATTAACATAACAATAAAAATTAAAAAAAATAAAATCTTTAAAAAATATATATAAATCTACAATTTTAAAATGGTAAAGAGTTATTGGAAATTGCCATACTCTACTGACAAAAGTGTAAATTGATAGAAACTTTTGAGAGTGAAATATTGTAATATGTAACAAGAGCCTTTAAAATAGACCCATATACTAATGGTATTTCATCAAAGTTAAGTTGTTGATTTTGAGAACTACGTTATGGTCATGTAATAAAAACAATTCCTTGTGTTTGGAAATGCACACTGAAGTATCGAGCAATAGAGAGGGCTCATGTCTGTAACTTCCTCTTTGAAAGACTGTATTCTTTGCTGGGTGTGGTCAACCCCTTGGCACCAGCCAGCTTAATCAGGAATGCAAGCTGCCATCCCCACCTCGACCTGTGAGCTGGGAAATGGGGGACAGTCGGTGGGTGTGATAGTTTTATGTATCAAACTGGCTGGGCCTGAGAACCCAGGTGTTTGGTCAAATATTTTCTGGATGTTTCTGTGAAGATGTTTTTGGATGAGATTAATATTTAAATTGATGGTCAAGTAAAGCAGATTACTCTCCATAATGTGGGTGGGTCTCATCTAATCAGTTGAAGGCTTTAATAGAACAAAACTGACTTCCCCCAAGCAAGAAGGAATTTTTTCAGCAGACTTTGGACTTGGAATGCAATTCTTCTCTAAGTCTTCAGCCCACTGGCCTATCCCCTCAGATTTCAGACTCACCAACTCTCCACAATCACATGAGCTAGTTCCTTAAAATAAATGTTTCTCTCTCTATATATACATTCTGTTTGTTCTGGAGAACCCTGACTAAATACAGTGGGTAATTCAAAATGTCACATGGCTCACTTACTGAAATTAGCAGCTTCATTCTTTATTAAGCACTCTTCTAGGTATTGTCAAGTTTTTATTAGATTTTAAAATTAGATTCTGGATTTCCAAAAATGTTAATTCTAACAGTTTTTGCCAGTTTAAACATTGCTTTAGTGGAGGGACATATTTTTTAGAGTTCCTTCTTCTGCTATTTTCAGTGATATCACTATAACTTACTCTTAAATGATTCAATATGTATTCTCAAACATATATTTGATATATATTCCCAAATTATTATTTCCAATTGTTAACATTTGGAAATATTTGGGAAAGCAGATTATAAAGTAACTGGAAATTCTTTCTTCTTCACAAAACATTTCTTGAAGTCTGAAATTATATCAAAATAAAGCAATTTTTAAAATGTAGTAGCTATCTTGGACATTGGTTCAAGAAGGAAGACTGATTATATGCCAAGCCTTTTCACCTGACCCTACGAGCCTGAAAAGTACAGAAGAGGGTATTGTCATATCTCCTAAAATATAATAATAAAGAAAAGGCAATATCCTCAGATCTTCAGATACCATGAGGAATCCTTCCATGAAAGAAAATAGATGGGAAAGTAGAGAAGGAAGCCACAGCCCAAAACATGCACAGAAGAAAACTCCTACAAAGATGAAAGTTGGTCCAAGGGTGTGCTAAGCCTACAAATGTCAGATAAAGAATACAGGAGGGATCTCGGACAGCCAAGAGAGTGATTGGCTGGAGCACTAAAGTAGAGCATTACAGGGTCATTGCTCTTTGGGCCAGGCAGTAAGCAAGGGAAATGTCTATTGTCACGCAGAGCAGAGATAGCCAATGCTATCTCTGTGTGGGGCGGGGGGGAGGTACAACAGAAACTTTAGGAGGCTAACAACACTCAGTAAGAATGGAGAGTTGTTACTATCCAAAAGCCAAAAGCAGCTACTGGCTCACTCCATCCAGAAGTTTTATCCCACACTCCTCCTTCCATACAGGGAGAAAAGCTTATGTAAACAGACAATTCATTAACAACCTCAAATACACAGTTGAGGACTCAATCACAATAATCAAAGAGAAAACCCAATATGAAAGAGAGGAAACAAGTCCAACAAAAGGAAGAACTCAGTACCTATAAAACATAAGCTTAATAAAGTGAAAAGGACAGCATTTTAAAATATTTAATAACTGCAAAAAGATATGGAAGAATATTCATTTTTTAAAAAGAACCAACAGAATATCATGGAAATTTAAAATCTGACCACTGAAATTTAAAAAATCAATATGCTGTCAAGACGGTTAAAAAAAAAAAATCAGTGAGCTGCAAGACTGAACTAAGGGTTTTTCACAGAATGCAAGCCAAACTTAAAAAATGATGTAAAAGAGAAATTTATAAACTAGGAAACAAGGAAAAAAACCCCAAATAATAAAGAAAAAACAAAGAATTAATAGAGTTGATCAATACAGATGTCCATTAACAAAAATCACCATAGACTAGGTGGCTTAAATAAGTCTTTTTTTTTTTTTTTTTGTGAGAGAGAGCAGTGGGGAGGGGCAGAGGGAGAGGGAGAGAGAGAATCTAGGCATGGAGCCTGACATAGGGCTCGACCTCAAGACCCTGAGATCATGACCTGAGCCGAAATCAAGAGTCAGATGTTTAACCAACTGAGCCACCCAGGTACCTTTTATATAACAGTCTTAAACAACAGAAAATAAATTTATTTCTCATAGTTTTACAGGCTGGAAGTCTTTGGCTTATAGACAGCTATCTTCTCACTATGTTCTTTCTCTTGCAGCCTTTCCTCAGTGCATGCACAAAGAGAAGGAGAATGAGGTTTTGATGTCTCTTTTTATACAGATACTAATCCTATCAGATCAGGCTCCCACTTTTAGGACCTCACCTAATCTTTATTACTTCCTTAGAGGCCCCATCTTCAAATACAGCCACGTTGGGGCTTAGGGCTCCAACATATGAATTTGGGAAGTGTACACAAACCTAAGTCAATAACAGTCAATAAAACAAAAGCTAGTTCCTGAACAAGAGAAAATTCAGGAATAAATTATATTAGAAACATAACTAAAGAAACTTAAAAAAATGTACAAGCTCCTAGAGCATATCTTGAATATTTTTAACTCAAAAGGAAATTTAAAAAGCCAGATAAGGAGAGTGTAAGAAAAGGAAAAACTATGCATTTAGGAAAGTAGTTTTAAAAATCCTAGCTAAAGCAGATCAGATCTGTAAAGTAAATCATATCCATTAGAACATTAAGAAAAAAACTGATCATGGCCAAATAAGCAATGAGAAGTAAAAATTAATTGTTGCAAGAATGGTCCCTGCAACATGGCCTACCAAAAATGTGGCATCTTACAAAGCTCCACAGAAACTGGCTATAGCTCAGAGCATAAGGCAGTCAATACTGGTCAGCCATAATGTTTGGACCCCATTGCCACTTCCAATGGTACTCATGTCAGGGAAGGGGCTAGGGTTAACACAATCCACCATGTATACTGATGTGGCCAACTGGTGTGGCCTACTGGCATGGCAATCCTGCTAACTTTCAGCATCTTTTTTTTTTTTTTAAAGATTTATTTATTTATATTAGAGGGGGGAGAGAGCGCACACGGGAGGAGGGGCAGAGGCAGAGGGAGAGAGAGAGAATCTCAAGCCGACTTCCAGCCGAGCACAGAGCCCAACGGCGGGGCCCAATCTCACCACCCTGAGATCGCGAACTGAACTGAAATCAAGAGTTAGATGCTCAACCGACTGAGCCATCCAGGTTACCCTAACTTGCAGCATCTATATTCATAACCAGAAGTCTTAGATTTCAGCTGGGCTGGAACTTTTCATCAATCTTGAATGCCATGCTGTCAGGATAGTGCTGAAATCAAAGTTCTGCCACATCATATTACTACTGTATTCTGGTTCCTGATCATGCCAGGGGAGGAGCTGGTGTTTGTCTAATTACTGATTAAAAGTTCATAGTTTAATGGTCAAGGTCTCTCTAATGGAATCTGTCACATGGCCCAAATAGATTGCTATGCTCTGCGTTAGAGTGGAATGAGGCAATGGTGACTCACCACTGAGGTACTGACCCCTATTCTTCTATGCTTTTTCTAGCAAATATTGCTCCAGCAGGTCTGATATGTGTGCTGCTTGGCCACCAGCACGGCTTCTAAAGACATGTCACATTACAGATTACACAAGGCAAACTATATAATCATCATCATATTTGCTAGCCTAAAACATGTGAGAAATTCAACATTCATTTATATTTTTTACAACAAAAAATGAAGTTCCATCTCAATCTAGCACCATTTATAAAAGTAAATTCCAGACTGACTAAACACTAATGTAGAAAATTATCAAATTACAAAATAAATGTGTAATGTTGAAGTATAAATGTATTTGTATGTATGACACAGAAGTCATTAAAAGATTGATAAACTTGAAAACACTCAGATTAAATCTTCTGTGGAACTAAAATTAAAAAAAAATTAAAACCGTAAAATAAGTTGAAAGGCAAGAAAGAGAAAGAGATGAATATTTTCAGTATATAGACATATGGACTAATATTTAGAATGCATATTGTATGGAGTGAACATACTCAGTAGAAAAGCTTTAGAAAAGCAGGGAAGCTTCTGTTCATACTGTTTTTGAAATTTTGTAAAAGACTAAATTTAATATGCTAATACAAGCCTGATTATTACTACTCAACAACATAAAAAGTACAAAACAGATTGATGATTTTGAATATATTAATACAAAGTGTATGATTACATACAGTATATTCCATTATCAAAGAGAGTTAGAAGGGGAAAAAGAAGACTGGTTTGATCTAGTAACAAATACAGAAGCAGAGATAATCTATATTATAGTAGGATAGTAGGTCCTATACCACCAATACCAACCAGCCAAAATGCACAAAATAAAATTCAAATATGACTCAGGAGAGACACGATAATGGCTAAGACCTTATAATATATCTCAAAGGCTATGGGAGAGCCCATCCAACTCACTATGTAGTTTGTGTATAGGGTGGCACGTACTCTGTAGGTTTTCTGAAAGAAAGAGTACATAATTTTAATTTTAGATTAATAATTATAAAATTATAGGATACCCATAAAAGTGGCTCACTCCTGCTATTATGTGTATTATCCAATTTTTAAAACCCAGTTTTAAAGACAGACACTGAATCACATTTTTATAAGGTAGGCAAAATGCTCTTCCCTCATTATAAAAAGTGTGAACCTGTCGGTTCCCCCCACCCCAAACTTTTAGAAAAGCAACAATGAGAGCACTTTGGCTTGGGCTCAAATAAGAAAGGCTTCTAATGGCAATTTTAGAATTGAAGAGCTTCCGATTCAGGTTCATGAATCACATAACATCGCAATGTACAGAAAGCCTGACTAAAAGAAGCCACCCAAAAAACCAGCCTACTCAGCATCACCTATTTTCTTCCAGAATTTTTCTTTAATACAAAATAAAACACAAAATCCTAATAGGTTAAAACAAGTCAAATGCCCACTCTCCATAGGTATATACTTCACAAAGGTCAATTGACTCTACAACTAAAAATGAATCGTGCAGGTTTTCAGTGAAATCACTGGTCACATAATACAAACAAAAGTCAACATGGTGAGCATTCTAAGAAATGAAACCCAAGCAGCATTAGCCTTTATTTTTTGCCATCTGTAATAGAGTATATTAGCTACTATATAGTAATGTTTTGGTACTACATAGAGGATCTCTAAATTAGAAGATGCCAGTTTTCCCAAAGAGAGCTTTGGTTATGACTTTAGAAGTCTCAGATAAATGAAACACCTTATCAAATATTAACACAGAGGGAAGAGACACAAGATAAAAACATAGACAGTCAAGTTACCTCTTTGTATGTTTAGGAATTACTTTCTCCTTCAAGGTTTTTACACTAGGAAGCGTAGTGCATCCTGATTAATATTTCAGTAGTAAAGATTTGAGTGATCCCAGAACCTTGCCAAAACCTTAATTCAAAATTGTTAACAAATACTTCCAGTGACAAGAC
Organism: Callorhinus ursinus; assembly: GCF_003265705.2. Classification (NCBI taxonomy): domain Eukaryota; kingdom Metazoa; phylum Chordata; class Mammalia; order Carnivora; family Otariidae; genus Callorhinus; species Callorhinus ursinus. Next base: position 133,249,680 of record NW_027397063.1, on the reverse strand, counting down.
TACGTGATGAATTACTACAAATTTATCATTATGAGGGAAAACAAGTATAGCCAGTCATATTTGAAAAATGTCTCAACCACTGCTTCTCAATATAGAAGGATAAAATTACATACGGGCTGTCATACAATTAATCCTACCTCTGTTCCCTGAAATTCCCTTAATTTCATTCATTAGAAGGGGATACAAAGACTTTATAGTGGCATTCAGTTTTCCGATGAAACACTCGGTATCTCAAACATTATACATGTTTTTCTCTTTTAGTAAGCTAATACTGGCTTCAGAGTTTGTGAAAATGGAGAAAAGAAAAACCAACTCAAAACCATTCTAGAAATTGTCTTTAAGCATAAGTATCCAAGTCAAAAGCTGGAAAACCACTGTTAAAGGCTGAACTATGTCCCCCCTACAAATTTGTATGTTGAAGTCCTAAATCATAGTGCCTCAGAATGTAACTGTACTTGGAGATAGGGTCTTTAAAGAGGTTCTTAAGTTAAAACGAAGTCATTAGGGTGGGTCCTAATCCAATATGACTGGTGTCCTTATCAAAAGAGGGAATTTGGACAGAAACCTACAAAGGGAAGACAATGTGAAGATACAGGGAGAAGGTGACCATCTACAAGCCAAGAAGAGAGGCTGGGAACAGGTCCTCACCTCAAGGATCTCCAAAGGAATCAACCCTCCTGACACCTTGATTTCAAACTTCTAGCCTCTAGAACTATGAGAAAATAAATTTCTGTTGTTTAAGCCACTCAGTCTGTAGTACTTTATGACAGCCTTAGCAAACTAATATAGCCTTTCTAAAAATTAGGATTTTTGTTCCCCGTCTACATAAACCTTAGTTACCACTCCTCAGTGGAAACGGGTAGAGGCTTTAGCGCCTTGCTTCTCCAGCTTCTCAGAAACTGCTTTCTTACTGCTGCAGCAAGGCTTCCATAGATGGGTGTCAAGGACTTCCCCAAAGTGCCTTTTATAGTTAAACCCACAACATAGTTTCTGCCTTTTCTAACACGAGATTGCAAAAGAAAGATAGAGGTGTGTTGTTAGAACCAGAAGCCATCTCTGTATCAAAGCCATCATCTGACTGATAAGTGCAATAGGGAGATTGAGTTGGAGAAAGATTGGGATGGTGGGTAAAGAAAAATTTTAGTTTACATAGTATTAAATGAAGGACTTCCTCCTCTGCCACTGCCTTAAGAAACTTCATAAGGACTTAATTTTCAATGCTTATTTACTTATTTATTTTTAAGTAGGCTCCACGCCAACGCAGGGCTTGAACTCAGGACCTTGAGCTGAGATCAAGAGTCAAGACACTTAACCGACTGATTCCACCCAGGCTCCCGTTCAATGCTTTTAAAATAGAATTTATATTTTTTTAATGTGACACTGAGCTGGCCTTATTAGGATAGGAACAAGAAAGTCTTAGATTTGAGATATATTTGAAGGACTACCAGATGGGATTTTGGGCCAATGGTAAAATATTCAATTCTACCTCGTATTAAATCATTACCCTAAAACAAAGCCACAAACCTTACCTTACCATAAGGTTATACCATAACCACTCAAGGGGTTGAGTACCAACCTTTCACAAGTTAGGAATTACTTTAAGGCATAAAGAAAGTGAATTTTAGTTGGGAATTCAGGGCTCAAGATTAGATATTTATAGATAGAAACCAGATTTAAGCAGCATTTCATGATTTCACCAAATAGAGGCATTCTCTCGGAGAGAAACAGGCTAAAAATTCATTCTAATCCAGCCTTCAAAGATATCTAATTGTTACAGATGGTGTCTTTCCTGGTCCAAAAGAAGAGGTCTGTGGTGGAAATAGACTGGTTCAGGGTTCATCTCTCTTTTTACTGGCTATGATTGAAACCACTGGAGATTGGAATACTATGCTATCGTCATCCAACAGACTTTGGAAACACTAGCAGGGGGCGTTTACTACTATAAACTGGAAACATTAAGAAGGGACCCTGCATGAATGGGGGAAAAGTGTTTAATTTATGGTTGGAACAAACCAAATGCTCTAATAGTGTAGGCTCTGGAGGTTGAAAATACTAGAGATTAAGTGAGGATCTATAAAATCTTGAATTTGGAGTTGGTAGTGAATTCAAAGCCATAAAGAACTACTTTTTTGGCAGTATTCACTCTCTCTCTCTACCTTCCACCCACCAGAAAAGCAAGCGTACACTTCGGAGTGAAGATTTGCTGGGATTCTTAGGTCAAGTTAACATCCACATAGCAAAGCAAAGGAAAAATAATCTACCTATATATTCAGACTTTGAGATTCTTTTTTTTTCCTTTAAGAGAGGGAGTGGGGGAGAGAGGGATAGAGGGAGAGAATCTTTTTTTTTTTTAAATGTATTTATTTATTTTAGAGAAGGTAGGGGTAGGGGGAGGAGCAGAGGGTGAGAGAGAATCTCAAGAAAACTCCCTGCTGAGTGCAGAGCCTGATGCAGAGTTCCATCTCACAATCCTGAGATCATGACCTGAGCTGGAATCAAGAGTTGGATGCTTAACCCTCCCAGGATTGGTCAAGACCGTGAAACATGGATAGGTCTTCACTTTTGCTTTGACTATGGAGAGGTGGGGCATCTATTTGAAACTATCCCCAAAAGGGAAAGGGATGGCTGAACATTCCATTTTTCTTTGCTAGCAGAAGAAACAGACTTGGTTGTGTATGTGTAGGATGGGGGCAGGAGATATAAACATCTGATAAACATCTTCAAAATATTTCTCCTTTGGCCTAAGATACATGTTTATAGCAGACCCAGGTTTAGACAGAGATCTTGACTCTGAAGCTCTTTTTATTTTACCAAAGCAAAATTGAACACTAAAATTAAACAAAGTACCTATAAATTACTTATTGTATTTAGTTTATATATGGAATTACTCATATGATGGACATGTAAACACCTTGTTCTCATCTAATATCCAGTCCATAGCTCTGTCATCTTCTGATACTCAACTCTGCTTCTCTATTTCTACTCATTTCACTTTAACCATTCTCTTCCACAGGTAATTTCTCCTAGTAATATCACTCCCCAAAAATATCAATTGCAAGCTTCTCTGATCCTCTGGTTCTCCCAACAAGTCCAGTAAAACCAATCATTTTTCAAGTAATATATTACTTCCGTCCTGTCTTCCTTTATATCTTTCTCCAGCTTGGATTGTATGGCCCATCATTAAAATTATTCCCTTAAAAAACCTCTAGAAACCTCTTTGTTTTTGATCTTCTTTTGGTGAACTCAGTGATATCCTCCCTCATACCTGAGCAACTGAATGTTGTCATATGATCATTTTTTTTTTTTACATTTTGTTCTTTCGATTTCTCACCATTGTATTATTTCAGTTTAATTAAACATGTAACTATCAAAATCATATGATACTCTACAATATACTAGAATAAAGCGAAAAATATATATTTAAAGATGTTTAGGATAATACTTAAGAGTCTGGAATTTGGACACATAATTTTCTAGGTTGACCTGCTTTTAACTATATATATATATATTTTTTTATTATGTTATGTTAATCACCATACATTACATCATTAGTTTTTGATGTAGTGTTCCATGATTCATTGTTTGCATATAACACCCAGTGCTCCATGCAGAACATGCCCTCTTTAATACCCATCACCAGGCTAACCCATCCCCCCACCCCCTCCCCTCTAGAACCCTCAGTTTGTTTCTCAGAGTCCATAGTCTCTCATGGTTGGTCTCCCCCTCCGATTTCCCCCCCTTCATTCTTCCCCTTCTGTTACCTCTTCTTTTTTTTTAACATATAATGTAATATGATCTTAAATGTTATATGGAATTAATTCAGTTGTTATTTTCACCTAAGATCAATCATAAGTGTGCATGCACACATAGACACATGTGCATGCAGGCATATACAAAACCTATTGCTTGTTCCATGATCAAATAATCCCACTTTCAGGTATATATCCAAAGGAAATAAAATTACCTCAAAGAAATATCTGCATTCCCATGCTCACTGGGGCACTGTTCACATTATTCATACCTCATACACTGGAGTATCATTCAGCCTTAAAGAAAAAGGAAATCTTGTCATTTGTGACAACATAGATGAACCTGGATGAACCCAGAGGGCATCATGCTCAATAAAATAATTCAGGCAGAGAAAAAAAATATTGTATGGCTATCACTGAATTTGAAAAGTCAAAATCATAGAAGCAGAGAAAATGGTGATTACCAGAGATGGGGAAGGAGACAGGGATGTTTGTGAAAAGGTACAAGGTTTCTGTTATACAGGATGAGTTTAAGTTCTAGAGACCTAATTTATAGCATGTTGACTATGGTTAATAATTTGTATATTTGAAATTTGCTAAAAGAGTAAATCTTTTTTTTTTTTAAAGATTTTATTTATTTATTTGAGAGAGAGAGAATGAGAGATAGAGAGCACGAGAGGGAAGAGGGTCAGAGGGAGAAGCAGACTCCCTGCTGAGCAGGGAGCCCGATGTGGGACTCGATCCTGGGACTCCAGGATCATGACCTGAGCCGAAGGCAGTCGCTTAACCAACTGAGCCACCCAGGCGCCCTAAAAGAGTAAATCTTAAGTGTTCTTACCACACAAGCACAAAAGTTAACTATGAGATGATAGATATGTTAATTAGCTTGACTGCAGTAATTTCGCTATATATATACATATATATCAAAATACTGCATTATACATCTTAAATATATACAATTTTACAAAAATAAATTAATTCAAGACCAATTAAATTATTTCATTAGGATTTGGTTTTTCTTAGTCTCTCTACTCTGCCTCCTTCTGCATTAGGTTCAGTCTTAGATTCTATGGAAAAGACAGTAGCAGCAAATTCAAGTCTAGTATAAAAGAGCAAGGGTCTCTTCTCCAGGAATCTAGCAAAAATCTTATGGCACCACTCTGGCTCTATCCCAATATCAGTGAATTTAGCTGGTGAATATCATACTTTTTAGGCATAGGTCACATAACCATCCTTGAAGCATTGGGTAAAGACAGCTCCATCTAAAATCCATCAATGGAGGAGGAGGGCTTTCCAGTGGCAAACTGGGTGGAAGACAAAAAGAGCAGCTGTCCATGCAATATTTGAAAATATATATACCAGAGACAAAAATTGGAAAATATTAAAAAAATCTTATGGTAGTAAGATTATAAATTGTTTTCTGCTCTATTTTTCAAAGTTTTTATGTTGGATAATTTAAAATTATATCGTATTATATAGCTATACATCGATCCTCATTATTTGCAGATTCTGTATTTCCAATTTTGCCTACTCTCTATAAATTATTTGTTATCTCCAATATCAATTTTTGCTGCACCTTCACAAGGCAATGCTCTGCCTTGTTTCAGCTCTCATACTGTAAAGAGGTATCCATTTTGTGACCTATTTAGTGCCACATTTTTACAGTAACTGCTTTCATTGGTGACTTTATTATTTAAAATGATGTGTCCACCCCCCCGTCCCCCCTCCAATAGGGCTAGCATTCTTAATTCTTAAGTTCAAGAAGGCAGAGATGTGCCTTAAGGAGAAAATCTGCTAGATAAGCTTTGTTAAAGCAAAAATTATAGTGTTGGGGTGCCTGGGTGGCTCAGTCGTTAAGCGTCTGCCTTCGGCTCAGGTCACGATCCCGGGGTCCTGGGATCGAGCCCCGCATCGGGCTCCCTGCTCAGCGGGAAGCCTGCTTCTTCTTCTCCCACTTACCCTGCTTGTGTTCCCTCTCTCTGTCAAATAAATAAATAAATAAATAACCTTAAAAAAAAAAAAGAGTTATAGTGCGGTTGGCCATGAGCTCAATGTTAATGAATCAACAGTACAGATTAAATAAAATGTCTTTAAACACTTTATATACATAAAAAAATAAACTTCTGTATTGATTAATGAAAATGTTGTGACAGGAGGTTATGCAGGAATCTAATTCTGCATTTCTTCTAGGAGCAAGGATTCAAAATTTGCTAATTCAGTGTTCATAATGATGTAAGAGAACATAATGACAATGAATAATGAGAACAGAATGCAAGTATATATGTGTTTTAAATAAATATAATAAAATTACATCATCAATATCATGAGTTTTATAAATGAATACAGGAAATAAATACAAAAGGCTAATATAAATGTAAAAGGACAAAATTAACAATATAAAAAAGTAATTTCTCAAAGATATTTTAGCAACATAATCTATCCTTGAAATAAACATTCTAAAAAAATATTTGATATTGATCTACATACATCAAAGTGGTGGCTAGCTGCAGGAAATTTTGAATAGAATTTATCAGATTTAATATTTTTCTATGCATGTTGTTCATAATTATAGCTTATATATCAGATCTTCAATTAAAATCAATTATTGAAAATTCTGAAGAAATATTTTAATATGAAAACAAGTTTCCAAATAAACCACCAAATTACAAATCTTCAATAAATTTCAACCTGCAGTGTCTCTGCTAATTAAATAGCCTTAAATACTTGTGTACCCAAAGTACTTGATTTAATGTATTTTGCCAAACTGTAACTTCTTGTTGAAAAGTTAAATTGTAAAAAAGTTGTATGGACTTGTAAATTTTAGACTGGAAAAGGTGTTCCAGGCAATATACCAATAATGGTGATTTTTAGAGTTACCTTGGAAAATGAAGATCATTAGGGGTTAAATAATCTTACTAGGAATATAATTATAATGCACATAAGAAATATCAGGCAATGCGCCAAGTTCAAGAAAATTCCCTTCATCTATAAACACATATACTCTTTGGGTTCTAGCAATTTTGGGGTGGAGTCTTTTGGCTTTTCCACATAAAGTATCATATCTCCGAAGAGGGAGAGTTTGACTTATTCTTTGACATTTCAGATGCCATCTATTTCTTTTTGTTGTCTGATTGCTATGGCTAGGACTTCTAATACTACGTTGAATAGTAGTGGTGAGAGTGGACATCCCTGCCATGTTCCTGATCTTAGGGGGAAAGCTCTCAGTTTTTCCCCATTGAGAATAATATTCGCTGTGGGTTTTTCATAGATGGCTTTTATGATATTGAGGTAGGTACCCTCTATCCCTATACTCTGAAGAGTTTTAATCAAGAAAGGATGCTGTACTTTGTCGAATGCTTTTTCTGCATCTATTGAGAGGATCATATGGTTCTTGTTCTTTCTTTTATTAATGTATTGTATCACATTGATTGATTTGTGGATGTTAAACCAACCTTGCAGCCCAGGGATAAATCCCACTTGGTCATGGTGAATAATCCTTTTAATGTCTGTTGGATCCTATTGGCTAGTATTTTGGTGAGAGTTTTTGATCCATGTTCATCAAGGATATTGGTCTGTAATTATTCTTTTTGATGGGGTCTCTGTCTGGTTTGGGATCAAGGTAATGGTGGCCTCATAAAATGGGTCTGGAAGTTTTCCTTCCATTTCTATTTTTTGGAACAGTTTCAGAAGAATAGGTATTAATTCTTCTTTAAATGTTTGGTAGAATTGCCCTGGGAAGCCATCTGGCCCTGGGCTTTTGTTTGTTGGGAGGTTTTTGATGACTGCTTCAATTTCCTTAGTGGTTATAGGTCTGTTCAAGTTTTCTATTTCTACCTGGTTCAGTTTTGGTAGTTGATACATCTCTAGGAATGCATCCATTTCTTCCAGATTATCTAATCTGCTGGCATATAGTTGCTCATAATATGTTCTTACAAGAATTCAGTATAAGTGGCAGGATATAAAATCGATGCACAGAAATCAGTGGCATTCCTATACACCAACAACAAGACAGAAGAAAGAGAAATTAAGGAGTCGATCCCATTTACAACTGCACCCAAAACCATAAGATACCTAGGAATAAATCTAACCAAAGAGGCAAAAGATCTGTACTCAGAAAACTATAAAATACTCATGAAAGAAACTGAGGAAGACACAAAGAAATGGAAAAAGTTCCAAGTTCATGGATTGGAAGAACAAATATTGTGAAGATGTCAATGCTACCTACAGCAATCTACATATTCAATGCAATCCCTATCAAAATACCATCCACTTTTTTCAAAGAAATGGAACAAATAATCCTAAAATTTGTATGGAACCAGAAAAGACCCCGAATAACCAGAGGAATGTTGAAAAAGAAAAGCAGAGCTGGTGACATCGCAATTCCGGACTTCCAGCTCTATTACAAAGCTGTCATCATCAAGACAGTATGGTACTGGCACAAAAACAGACACATCGATCAGTGGAACAGAACAGAGGGCCCAGAAATGGACCCTCAACTCTATGGTCAACTCATCTTTGACAAAGCAGGAAAGAATGTCCAATGGAAAAAAGACAGTCTCTTCAACAAATGGTGTTGGGAAAATTGGACAGCCACACACAGAAGAATGAAGCTGGACCATTTCCTTACACCACACACAAAAATAGACTCAAAATGGTTGAAAGATCTAAATGTGAGACAGGAGTCCATCAAAATCCTAAAGGAGAACACAAGCAGCAACCTCTTCGACCTCAGCCGCAGCAACTTCTTCCTAGAAACATCACCAAAGGCAAGGGAAGCCAGGGCAAAAATGAACTAGTGGGACTTCAAGATAAAAAGCTTTTGCACAGCAAAAGAAACAGTCAACAAAACCAAAAGACAACCGACAGAATGGGAGAAGATACTTGCAAATGACATATCAGATAAAAGGCTAGCATCAAAAATCTATAAAGAACGTATCCAACTCAACACCCAAAGAACAAATGATCCAGTCAAGAAATGGGCAGAAGACATGAACGGACACTTTTCCAAAGAAGACGTCTAAATGGCCAAGAGACACATGAAAAAGTGCTCAACATCGCTTGGCATCAGGGAAATCCAAATCAAAACCTCAATGAGATACCACCTCACACCAGTCAGAATGGCTAAAATTAACAAGTCAGGAAACGACAGATGTTGGCGAAGATGCGGAGAAAGGGGAACCCTCCTACACTGTTGGTGGGAATGCAAGCTGGTACAGCCACTCTGGAAAACAGTATGGAGTTCCTCAAACAGTTGGAAATAGAGCTACCATACGATCCAGCAATTTCACTACTGGGTATTTACCACAAAGATACAAATGTAGGGATCCGAAGGGGTATGTGCACCCTGATGTTTATAGCAGCAATGTCCACAATAGCCAAACTATGGAAAGAGCCAAGATGTCCATCGACAGATGAATGGATAAAGAAGAACTGGTATATATATATATATATATATATATATATATATATATATATACACAATGGAATATTATGCAGCCATCAAAAGGAATGAAATCTTGCCATTTGCAACAATGTTGATGGAACTGGAGGGTATTATGCTGAGCGAAATAAGTCAATCAGAGAAAGACATGAGGAATTCTTAATCTCAGGAAACAAACTGAGGGTTGCTGGAGTGGTGGGGGGTGGGAGGGATGGGGTGGCTGGGTGATAGACATTGGGGAGGGTATGTGCTATGGTGAGCACTGTGAATTGTGTAAGACTGTTGAATCACAGACCTGTACCTCTGAAACAAATAATACATTATATGTTAAAAAAAAAAGAAGAAGATAGGAGGAAGGGAAGAATGAAGGGGGGGAAATTGGAGGGGGAGACGAACCATGAGAGACTATGGACTCTGAGAAACAAACTGAGGGTTTGGGGGGATCGGTTAGTCTGGTGATTAGTATTAAAGAGGGCACGTACTGAATGGAGCACTGGGTGTTATACGCAAACAATGAATCATGGAACACTACATCAAAAACTAATGATGTAATGTATGGTGATTAACATAACATAATAAAAAAAAAACTGGGGAAAAAAAAAGACTTAAGCATGACTTAACACTCCAGTAAGAAAGGAAGTGGACAGTATATATAAGCAAACCAATAAACAAGATAAAATTTCAGATGTTGATAGATGCTTAAGGAAAAAAAAAACAGGATGATATAATAGAATGATGTGCACATTGGGGGAGATGAGATGGTCGAGGAAGGTTTACATGAAAGATGACATTTGAGCTGAAAGTTGAAAATTGAAGACACAGCCTATTGAGCCTTGAAAAGAAGAAAATTTGGGTCTACGTGAAGGGCAAAAATGAGACCAGTATGACAGGTAGTAAGTGTAGGAAGGATTTCTGGTACAGACCTACTATTAATTAGAAAAAAGTCAGAGAACCTAATAGAAAAACAGCCAAGAGACTTAAACAGGTATTTCACAAAAGAGTTAATCCAAATGATCCATAAATATGAAAAGGTTCTGAAACTTAAGAGTCATAAAGGAAATGCAAATTAAAAGTACAATGAGATACCACTTTAAACTTATCAGCAAAGTCAATGTTAAAAGGACTAACATGCCAAGTGTTAGCAAGAATATAAACCAACCTGAACTCTCATACACAGCTGGTTGGGTTGCCAACTGGTATGTCGACTGGCAATTTGCTTTTCACTATCTACTAAGTTTGAACATATGTACTTCTAGGTATATATATGACACAAATATCTATATCTAATATCTTATCTACCTATCTCAATAGATAAGTTCAAGATATGCTCAAGATTTGTAGCCAAAAACTATAAATTCAAATATCTGTAAACTGTGGAACAAAAAAGTGAAATAAAATACGATATAGCAATAAAAATGAACAAACTCCTGCTACATAAAACTTGAATCTCAGAAACATACCAAAAATCTTGATTTAAAAAATACATATTATATGATTCCATTTAAATAAAGTTTTAAAGCAGGTAGAACTAATTTGCAGTGTTAAAAGTTAAGATAGCAGTTAGCTCTGGATCTAAGGGATCTAGATTGAGAGTGGCCATGAGGTAGCTTCTCTGGGGCAGGCAATGTTCTTCAAGGGTCCTAATAACTGTGACAGATAATGAGTGAGAGGAAGAGATTCATCTTTACCCTGAATGTAGTTATACAAGTACACTTACTTTGGGATAATTTGTGAGCTGTTCATCTACAATCTTCACACTTTTTTTGTATGAATGGTATAATTCAACAAAGTATATATTTTAAAAACACATTACATTACAGTAAAAAGAACAGATTTGAGAAAAGAGATAATGTTTTGGTCTTGGGTAGAAGTAAGGCTCTAAGAAAAGTGGACTGATTCCATATGTTTTAGAGGTGAAATAGGTAGAACTCACTGATACAGGGAATAAGAGAAAGGTAGTGATCAAGACTGACCAAGTAACTGGATCAAAGTTGGTGACTTTTATGTTTCCAGAAAAACAGAACAGTTGCTTGTATTAGATATTGCTTAGGATTCGAGTATGGAGAATAGAGAAATTGACACTGGATTTTAACATGGAAGTCATTGGTGATCTATGAACAACATTAGGATAGTGGAAGAGATGAAATCCTTATTGAAGCATGCTAAACTGAAATTATGAAGCAAGTAGAGAAAACAATTTTAGCCAACTCTGAGTAGGTTTCTGCTTGGTTTTTTCTTTTTTCCCCTTTTGTGAACTAGGAGGACAAAAATGCAAAGAAAGAAAAGAGCAAGGCGGAAAGTGTTGTGAGATCAGAGCAAGTTATTACATATATTATACAAATGGTTGAAGAAGAATCTGGTATAAAAATATAAGCTTCACTTACTTAATAGTCTTGGTAGAAGATTAGGCCTCATCTACCATAATTTGCCTTTCCCTGCCACCCCAGAATCAGAAACCACTTTTTAAGAAACCTCTTGATACATTACTTATACAACGAATAGTCATTTTTTTCCTATTCTTTAAGTTTTGCTATGTGTAGGGAAGGAAGTTCCCATTTTTCTGTTCATTTCTTTTGCTTTGACAGCTTTATTGAGATATAATTCACATACCACAAAATTCACCCATTTAAAGTGTACAATCAGTTCTTTTTATGTCCTGGGTTCCTTAATGATGTTCAAGTGTTGTCTGGTACTAAATAACATTCAGCATGAACCAAAAAATGTTTTGGAAACAACACAGAGAGATATTTTCCTTCTAAATTTTTATTTTAATGATCAATTTTAATTTAAAAAGCATTGTACAAAACAAGATTTTAGAAAAAAACAAGAAAAACCATTTCAAATTGATATGCAGGGAAGGACTCATAGTAACATTTTGAGGAGTGAAGTTTTTTGTTCTTAACTTTAGGAATCATCATTATTCTATATATATGTTTCTGGATACATGACAAAATTAACCCTTACAAGTTCAAACTACTATTTATCTTTCCAATTAATTGAGGCCAAGAGCATTCCTAACAAATATAGGCTTGATCCCTGATTTCTTGCATTTGAGTTGCCGATTCTTAAAGGAAATTATGTAGACAATGCCTATTGGTACCACTACACGTTCAAAGATTCCAACCTCAGAGGAGCTGTTAGCACATCTTCAAGGCTATCCTTTTTATGTATTCTTTCTCTTTCCTCTTGCATCTGCACAGTGATCATTCTAAATCTTTACAAATAAATCCTACACCATCTTCCTCATTCTTAAAAGATAAACCTGCCTCCTACTTTACAAGGAAATCTCCATCACTTCTTATCATAATACCTAAAATCTTACCTAAAACTGCTCTCTTTTGCTGCAGTTTTAGACCCTGATTCTATTTTTTTGTTGTTTTTTTGTTTTTGGTTCTGAAATAGTTATTGAAGGTTTGCTATGAGCCAGACATAATGCTTAGGCAAAGACAAAATCCCTCTCAAGTAATGTTAAGTATTAAGTATTAGAAGACAAATACAGAATGTTATGCAAGCAGATGTGGTATACTAAGGCTCTAGGTAGAGGGTGTTAGGCTAGGTTTAGGTGATGACTAAACCAATCCCAAAAATGGTAAGTAGGGGTCAAAATTCCTATGATGTGCCCCCAGGACTCTCAATTACTTTATATACTACTTAACACATCGTATTATAATTTATTTGATGAAGTCCTCTACAAGATAATGAAAATCTACTTAGGGCAAGGTTCATATCTATCTTGTTAACCACTGTATCCCAACATCTAAAAAAGTTCCAGTCAAAGAAAAGCACTGAATATTTAGAGTATTTTAAAATAATGGAAATAACATGAACTTCAGAATTAAGACTGGCCCAGGCAGTGTTGATATTTAACAACCAGGATGGCTAAGTGTATCAAGTGAATATCTTCTTCTGTAGCTCTGGATTTAAATTCTGGCTCCATTTCCTGAGATTTTTAAATTAAGGCAAGTCAGTTAAAAGGTCTGAATATCACTGTATCATCTGAACATGTTGATCATAATAATACTTAATTCATGGTATTGTTAGTGATAAAATGAAACAGCATATAAAATAACCCATTTCAGTACCTGATACACTAAAGACATATAATAAATGTTTGATTTCCTTTCTACACTGCTTTTAAGTGAGTTCTATTTGTAGTTGGATAGAAAATTAAAATATGCAGAAACCAAAGCAGAATGAGTGGTACTCTAATTATTTCATCCTTCCTTAATGATTTTTCTCAAGTGCTCAACTTAAATAATTTAGTTTACTTCTAAACTTTAAAGCAGTTTGTTTGTTTATTTATTTATTTACTATTTTTGAGAGAGAGAATGCGCAAAAACACACAATGGTGGGCGGGGGGTGGGGGGGCAGCGGGAGAGACTCTTAAGCAGGCTACACCCCCCAGCACAGAGCCCCACCAGGACCCTGAGCCTAAACTAAGAGTCAGACACTTAACCGACTAAGCCACCAGGTTGTCCCTGCTTCTAAACTTTAAAATGCATTTATCCTTAATCTTCTCTGTGATATAAGTTTAACATTCGCTGTTCATTCATTTACCTAATTTATAAATTTGTGCCTATATGTCAACCTTAGATTAAACTTAATGATTCAACAGAAATTTATTAAGAGCCTATTATCTGTGCAAAATTGTAATTTAGCTTTATCATTCACGGACTAGTCTATGCAGATACTTCTGGATAGATTCTGGCTGAATAAATGCTCCAAGATGCTTAATAGATATTCTCTTTCCTTTTTCTTTTGTCTTAATAATGAAGATAACTAATGAATTTCATCCAAAATCAGAAATCAAAGTTGAATGGAAAGAGCTTTCAGCAGAATTAAAAACTGGTATCTTTTGCAGCAACTATATTCTTCAGTTTTAAATTTTTTTAAGGGAACAGTTAACAAATAATTAGAAATCTAATAGTGCTAAATGCTTACTTCAAATCTTAGTAATTGATCTATATGCTTTAAGTCTATATTGGTTACAAGTATCCCAGTTTATTCAGTATAGTGAGACTTGTCAGAATAAAACAACAGATCTAACAAGGATAATCACAATTAAGTTTTTCAGATAGTCTACCAAACACAATAGTGCTATAAATGGATTAGAATTATATCTGTAGGTTGAACAAAGACAGCATTGATTTCAGATGTGCTTGGTTATTTCTCCCTACACGTGCCCATTCTCAACTGACTTTTATTTAAGCTATTTGCCATAGAAGTCATATAGTTGATTTGCTTAAAGGTAAAATTTTGTTCCACTAACGTAAAGGAACAATCTTCAATTAAGTTCACCACTGCCCTTAATCACAAGACACAACAATAGAATTTCAAGCTAGTCTAATTAGAGAATTTCAATTTGTCATTCGAAATGATTTACACATTATCATTTATGTTCATTTTAGAAATAAGTGTCATAATTCTAATAAAGAGTGATGACTTTCTTACTCTGGGTGCTAGTGAGTAACTATATAATTATTGTTTCAAGAATCACTATACAAATATTGAGAAAATGAATCACTGAAGAGTTTTAAAATGAGAATGTGAAAATAGAATTTTAAATTGCATAATGTAAAACTGAGACCACGCTTCTTCAACATATCACATCTAAATTTGCAAAGTAAACATGACACACTGAGAATAGAAATAAGTTGGAATTCTTACCCTGGAAAGAAATAAGCTAAAGCTTTTTCCCAGTTTCTCCAATTTTCTATTTCTTTAGAGTGGGTGGGTCCTTTCTTCTTCTGGCCTTAGAAGAAACCCTGGATTGCCTGTCTTTCTACATGATGAAATGGAGAAGCAAGGAAGCACATTAGTTTCATAAAAGACTTCCAAAAATCTCATATCCATCCTCCACCTTACATTTAGGGCTTTCATAGCCTTGCCATCATCTTTCTGGGAAGATTGATTTCCATCTCCACTGTGGACTCCTAATATATCCTGTGCTGAAGCTTCCTGGGCTCTATTTCTTTTGACAACATGTTCATACCTAGTTTCTTTCAGAATATTTGTTGAAATCTTTTATCCACTGATGACTCCCTCTTACCTTTTCTGTGTTTATTTTTTTACTTTTTAATTGTAATTTTAATGGAAGGAAAAATAAATAAATCGGGCTGCAACCCTAACAATTTGCTTTCTTACCAATACATTGTGAACATTTTCCCATGTCATTTACTGTCTATACTATTTAAGCATAAGTATGATTTAGTTTTGAAGCTGAAGTTATATTCTTTACTCATCAATTATGTATTTAGATAGTTCTAGTGAAATTCAAAGAAAAGAGCACAGTATTTTTCCAAGATTGGAGTCACTAGATGATTCTTTGTATTTTATTAGTGATTGATTTAGAGACCTTGACTTACCTATTTTTTTTTTCTTTTGTTGCCTGTGCTTTTGTTGCCATGTCCAAAAACTCACCGCCAAATCCAATGCCATGCAGCTTTCCCCTATCTTTCTTCTAAGACTGTTATAGTGTTAGCTCTTACAATTTAAGGCTTTGATCAATATTTACTTAGTTTTTGTATATGGTGGGTAAGAGTCCAACTTCATTGTTTTGCATATGGATATTGAGTTTTCCCCAAATCAACACCATTGGTTGAAAAAACTGCCCTTTTCCCATTGAGTGGTTTTAGCATCTTTGCTGACAATCATTTGGCCACTTATATGAGGATTTGGGGGGGGCTCCCTATTTTATTCCACTGATTTATATGTATGTCTTTACGTCAATGACATACTGTTTTGATTCTGCAGTTCTGTAACATGTTTTGAAGTCAGCAAATGTGAAACCTCGTTTGTTCCACTCTCTCAAGATTGTTTTGGATTTAGGGATTCCTTTGAAATTCCATATTAATTTTAAGATAAATATTTTCCATTTGTTTTTTGTTTCTGAAATAATACCCATCCTAGTGGGTGTGATGTTAATAATTTTAATTCCAATCATCTATTTCCCTAATGTATTTTTTTTCATTCCACTAGTGAGGAGGTAAGTTCAAATTTTCCAGTATTGTGTGTTTATCTCTTAATTCATATACTATAAAGCTGTTTTATTAGATGGCACACAGAGTTTTTTTATCTTCTGGTGGAAGTAATACTTTTTTTTTCTGAAAGTCTGCTATATCTCATGGTAATATTTCATATCAGGCTACTTTCCACTTTAGCTTAGTTTATTCATGATCGATATTTTTTCATCCTTTGCTATTTTCCACAGATCTTTTATTATCAGCACATTCTTTAATCCAATATGACAGTCTTTGAGTAGTCTGTGTACATTTAACACAACACTGATATTTTTGGTTTTAAATATATCATCCTTCAGTATTCAAAGCAATAAAATGAATGTCACGTAAGTCTATTTTTCCTAAATTTTTTATTAAGATATCATTAGAAGTGACCAAAATTATTAACATTATGTATTATCAATATTTAAAATTTCTATTATTTTTTCAGCAAAAATGAGACGTGAGACTGACATAATCTAGGTCATGTAGGGTAAAAGCACACTTTCTCTAACTCTTAAAGGAACATTTCACAGACATGTCATATAAATATGTCTAATGCTACATTTTATAGTTAACAATTTCCTTATTGTTCTATATTTCTTTTCTGAAAAAAGTGAATAAACCTGTCTCACAGTTTTTGTAAAGGTGAAAGATATTTATAATCTCTTAAAGATTGTTGTTGTTGCTTTTATTTTTAGAGAACAAGGATTATGGAATATTCTGCTGATTCCTTTAGTATCAAGATGAATAAAATTTTTCCCCAGGCCTCTTCCTTTTTTCCTCAACCCAAGCCATTATTTTCTCCCCAAAGATCTCCACATGCATATTTTTTTAAGTGAGTTTGCTCTACCTGGAAAACTATAATTGTCCTCTGCCTAGCTCCATAGACAAAAACATTTCTTTTCATTCTCTTGAGACTCTCTGGCCTATGTTTCATAACTTTTATAACAAATACTGACCAAAACATTAAATAGTCCCACTTAGTGAATGATATACTCTTAGTGAATGATATACTCAATATCAAAAAATAATTACATTTTTCATGAATATAAATGTTATTGGTAATTTAAACTGTATATCTGTTGCTAAAAGATTCACAAGTTAAAACACAAGATTTGGTGTAGATGTAGTTATTTCATTTCCCTTTTCATCTAAACAGAACTAAAAATCAAAACTGAAAAATAATAAAAGGATAATCTGGCTTCTAAAACTCTTAGTTTTGAGCAATCACTTCAGTCACTAAGCTCAACATATCAATGATTTTCTCAATGTATAGTTAAGTATTTCCAGGTAGTTCTAGTTCTGCTTTATCTCTGATCTTTAAACTTCTATATTATTCAACACAGGTATTTCAAACCTATTAGTTCGTTTGAGATAATAAATATAACAAACTGCCTTGTCACAAAAAAAGAAACACTTCTTCAAATTGAAAATTTGAATTATTCCAGAAGAAGTACTGGTAGGATGGGATAAAGAACTTTTTTTTTTAGCACTCTTACCAATAACATACAAGTAGCAATTCCATTCACAATTCATTGTGAAGATTTAGAAGAAGAATTAAGAATTTTGATTAGGATGATCTTTGGAGAAAAATTTTTTTCACTTTGGGCACAAAGGGAACAAAACAGCTTTGATTTCTACTAGGGAACACTTAGTGTCAAAATAATATCTTTCTGCCACATACTCTAAAAAATATTATGACACAATAATATAAAAAAATTGTGACTCAATATATTCTGATGATATCCATCATCTGGAGATACAGGATCTTCTTCTAAATGTGTTTTCTTTCTTTCTTTTTCTTTCTTTCTTTCTTTCTTTCTTTCTTTCTTTCTTTCTTTCTTTCTTTTCTTTCTTTCTTTCTTTCTTTCCTTTCTTTCTTCTTTTTCTTTCTTTCTTTTTCTTTCTTTCTCTCTCTCTCTCTTTCTCTTTCTCTCTTTCTCTCTTTCTTTCTTTCTGAGAGAGAGAGAGAAAGAGGGGCACCTGGGTGGCTCAGTCAGCTAGGTGTCCAACTATTGGTTTCTCCTCAGGCCTTGTTATCATGGGTCGTAAGATTGAGCTATCAGCTCCATGCTCTATGGCGAGTCTGCTTGAGGATTCTCTCCCTCCCCCTACTTGTTCACACATGTGCCTTCAAATAAATAAATCTTTAAAAAGAGGAAGAGAGAGAGAGAGAGAGAGAGAGAAAACACGCATGTGCGCAAGCATGCAGAAGGGGAGGGGCAGAGGGAGAGGGAAAGAGAGAATCCTAAGCAGGCTCCATGCCCAGCATGAAGCCCAAAGCAGGGCTCCATCTCAGGACGCTGAGATTTTCATGACCTAAGCTGAAATCAAGAGTACTTAACTGAGCCACCCAAGTGCCCCAAAATGGAATTTCATTTTAAGACACATATGTAAGTAGAGCCATAATTCTCAAACTGATGTTGGAGAATCTTTCCAGGGTTCCGCAATTAACTGAGAATTTTTAAATTTTTAAATAATATCAAAGATAAAAAAAAGTATATATACAAGATCATAATCAGAATCAGCTAAATGAAAACTATAAATGAGCAAAGATACCCAGTTTCAAGACTGGGGCTGGCAATGTTTCTAGGAGCTGGTGGAAAAACAGGCTGGGCTAGTTTAATGGCTTTTTAAAAACATGCTAAGGAGTCATTTCAGAAGTGTAAGAGAGAAATGTAATGGTAAGATATACATTCTGAAAAGATCATTTAGATATCTATATAAAGAATGAGTTAGAAGCAAAAAAAAAGAATTAGAAAAAACTATATAATATACAAATAGTAAACTGTAGCATAGTAGGGATGATGAAACAGGATTGGAAAGACAGATAAGGAGTGGAATCCATAAAACCAGGTGAACAGATTGGCTATGGGATGAGAGGGAGGAGCTTTTTAAAGCCAAAGGAACCAATACAAAATGTAGAGTAAATGATTAATATCAGTGATTAAAAACTCATCTTTTTTTTGTACTTTTAGAGAATCAACTGACTATTCAGACACACACAATTTAAAAATCTACACTAGGAACTTATGTCTTTAACTTTGCAACAATTATAAATTTAACAATTTCACTTTTATATAATGTGAGTTGTGCAATGGGCTTGGAAATTTTCCCTCTCCTTTGCTACATAATCTATTTTTAAAAATCTAGCTTAATTTCTTTCTACAGATCTTATAGAAGCTTAATGTCATCCTTTCATTATTTGGCAGCTTTATAAAGTATTTTTCCTCTAACAAACTTTTGTCTTCTTGGTTTTTACAGTGAACATGTAGAAGTCTCCAAATTATTTCTTCTCTTCCCATTTTAAATAGGAAAAAAAGTTTTCAGAGGCACATATAGTAATTGTCATAAAAAATTAATGGGAGGGAATTGCTTGTCACATTGTTAAATTTCATATAGGTTTTTATGTGATTGATCTCCCTGTGATTGATTTTATTTCCTTACACATTAAAAAGTCATTTGCCTGTTTCATCTCAGTGCCTAAAACAATGTCTGGCACATGGTAGGTGTTAAATAAATATTTGTTAATTACCGAATAAATCAATCAACTCATATCCCAAATAACAAGAGTATTAACTGTCAAGCCTCAGAGGAGGGTTGATCTTAATTCATTTAAAAAGAATGTAGGATTCCGTCTACTGGATCTTTTTTCTTTCCCTGTACAACATACCAACCCCATTCTGGGTTCTCTGCTGCTGTTCTGTTAGCTGTTCTCATACTTCTTCTCCCTACTTTAGGGCTTTCCAGGGCTATCAAATTTTTCTTCACCTACGCATTTCCGAAAGAAAATCATTGCACTTAGTTACTATGCATACAATTATGACACTCACATTTTTTTTAAATGAAAGTTCTGTTAGAAGCTAATTCTGACTGAATACAAAGCATTTCAAATCAAAAAGTTATTATGAAGCACAGAATGTATGTCCAGAACAAGGCTAGCTGCTAGAGACAGTAGCATCTCTCTCTTTTATAAATCAAATGTAATTGCCATACTAATTTAGTACCATTATTATTCATCCTGTTGAAAAGCACATGAGCAAGCTCTCTTTTCACAGTTGGGAACTTGATTATCATTCCTTTTCTCCTTGAATTCATATTTTTATCTCACTTCTCCCACATAAATTTATCCTAACATTTTAGTGTTTGAAAATATTTTAAATTGACCATCCTATCACATTTCCCTCAACAACAAAAAAATATTTTAAAATTCCTGAGAACATAAGTTCTAAAAATTTTCCTCAGTATTATATTATGATATCATTAAATTACTAGATTACTACTGATCAAATAACAAAAATACTACAAATTATGATCATATGAAAATATCAGGTCAGCTTTTATTGGAAATGCATCTCATAAAGAAATAGATAGGGCCTTCTCCCCCAACACCCATTTAGATCATGTATCCAGAATGAATACTACTCATTGCTAGAAAGAAACAGGTTAGGTTGTTCTTCTATTTTGTAGTCTTCCATTCCAAGCATATGGGAGTAGAAGGATTTCTGGTTGTAACAGCAATCATTCTTTCGAACTACTAAGCCATGTACCAAAAATCACATAGAGGTATGACATAAAAATTATTTTTAATGGTCAGATGACAACTCAGGTCCTGCAATATTTTTGAAGGCCTTTGGAAACCGCCATTCTTGCAAAGGAATTAGCTACCCAGTCATTAGAATCACTCACTTTCTAAACAGATTTAGTCAGATTAAAGGTATTGCTTTATATATGTAGAGTAGGAGAGGGACAATTACCAAAGAGGAAGGGAGAAAGGTGTCTGATTCAGGCACACTCTGAGGTAGATCAATTTTAGGGAAGAAAACATGCAAGTGGACAACCTGAGAATTAGTACCCTCAAACTATCCTTTATGTAAAGGATTATGTCTGGAAATCCTCCATGTATCTTCTAAGGTTAAGGGTTAGGGATATGTGTTGCCCTGTTGTTTTTTTTATTAAAGATTTTTATTTATTTGTCAGAGAGAGAGAGCACAAGCAGGGGGAGCAGTAGAGGGAGAGGGAGAAGCAGGCTCCTCACTTAGCAAGGAGCCCGATGTGGGACTGGATCCCAGGACCCCGGCCGGGATCATGACCTGAGCCGAAGGCAGATGCTTAACGACTGAGCCATCCAGGCGTCCCATGTGTTGCCCTGTTTGAAGACTGTTGCTTCAGGATACACACAGATTTGGATATACAGAGTTTATCAAGTCATGACTTAAGTATGTTTACATCCTTTTGTCCGTGTGTATGTGCTTTTTTTCTTGGGGGGTTGTGGGTGTGATGAGGTGGGAGAAAATAATTTTAATATAAAATAATTTTGTTAATAAAGACCCACCTTTTTCATAACTGTAGTAAAGAGGTATTTTAAAATAAAAACAGACTCTTATCAGAAAAACTAAAATAATGGGCTAAGTCATTTTCTCCTTACTCAGTGAGAAAAGATAAAAATGAATTTCCCTTCGTTTTCGACAAGTCTCAAATTATTCTAAATTGTGAATGAAAGTTGAAAAATAGAAAACATTTTCATATCTACAAATTAGAAACCAGATTATCATTTTATTTCTGACGATTTGGGGTGCGTCAGCCAATTCTGTGACTATTCCTGAAAACTCTACTAGCGAAAACATCCTATTTAGTGG
This sequence comes from Callorhinus ursinus, assembly GCF_003265705.2. Lineage (NCBI taxonomy): Eukaryota > Metazoa > Chordata > Mammalia > Carnivora > Otariidae > Callorhinus > Callorhinus ursinus. The sequence goes on along the minus strand of NW_027397063.1, from coordinate 133,227,851 downwards.
TCTTTTAAATTTGCAAAGCGGTTTACCAAGGCAATCAAAAAATAAATGATTCACGTCTAAAACAATAAAAACACCGCTCTCTTCCACGCCGCAGCCGGACAAATTGAAGCAAATGATTTTATTATTTAGATTTTTAAAAATATGATGTAACTTTAAGTTGCATGTGCTCTTTGTTCGTAATAGCCGTGAACTTTCACTAAAACCAAAAAGAGAAGCTTAACAAGAACAAAAACGTATTTTAAAGTTAACCCTTGAGTCGAATCCATTCTTTGATCAGAGCTGACAGGTGGGCTGATGAATTAAAACGCGATGTAAAAACACCTTCACACAGAACACCTATTTAAACAATATTTAAGCCTTCAGTTGACAAAGTACTAAGAGGGTGGCGAGGGGTGTCATTGTTGCTAATTGGCGGTTAATGAGGATAAACTGCCTACAATGACCGTTTTCTCGCTTATTTTTTTAAAAATCAGAAGTAGCCCTAGAGCTTGAGGGGTTCCATGGGGCTGCGACCTCCAAAGACAGGAAAGAGTTCAACTACTCCTGACTCCACAGCTCAGGGGTATCATCTAGAAATACTGAAAGGCGGTAGCAACCCTAGGGAAGCCGGTTACTATCCCCAAATCCCAAAACTTTGCCCTAAACTCAATAAAGTAGATTTTTTTTTAAAGAGCACTGTGCCGAATAACTACGGGACCTTGAGTAATTCGCCGAGCTTGTGTTTCAACTGATGGCCTCACGTTTCGCAGCAGCGCCCAGAAAACGGAGGCGGGGGGCTTGAACAGCTTCCTTCAGCCCACCCCGAATGCGTCGTTAGTTTCCCAAGCTCCCGGCCACAGCGAGGCGACAGAGCTATAAACACGGAAGAGCGCTACTGAGGGGGCCCAAAACGCACCACAGACGCTCGGGGACCCCCAAGCGGACGCCGAATGAAAAAGACGCCCTGGAAAAAGGCAGAAAAACACCCCAACGACCCAACCCCCAAGGCGGCCTAACGCGCTTACCCAACTCCAGCTCCGCCTCCGCTCCTCACGTCGCCGCGGCCCCGCCCCGCCGCGGAGACTCACGGGACACGTAGTACGCTGCGCCCACTTTCTCCTTCCCTCACCCCTCAAAGCCCCGGCTTGGAGAACGCCCTCTCAGCTCCCTGCGGACCGACCGACTTCCGGTTTGCTCGCGCGGCCTCGGAACCCAGCCTGAGGACCGCGGGAGCTCCACTTCCGGCCGTTCACTGCTGGTCCTCCCTTCCAACCCCCCTCGACAGCGCTTCCTTTCCGCGGAACGCGACATGGCCATCAGCCCGTGTGAACGCTGACGAGGCGGGCGCCCGGTGGGCCTGGGTCTCGCGCGCGTGTCGCTGGGTAGCGGGCCTTCTCCGGCAGCCGCTCGGCCTTTCCTTCGGCTTGTCCCTCCTTCCACAACCTCCGGAGCCCCAGTCGACGGGCCGGGCTGCGCCGCTTGCGGCGCAGCGGCGGCTAAAGAAATGGGAATTTCTCCGAGGCGTTCCCGGAGCGGTTGCCTTCTCTGGGGAAGCGGCGGTGTCTTCGAGGAAACCGGAAGCCCGTGGTGACCCCTGACGACCCGGTTTGTTTTCCGTCCGTTTCCAAACACTGGGGAATCGAAACTCGGCGGCCCTGGGGGCGGCCCTACGTAGCCTGTCTTCGGGGTGAGTGACTCGCTTCAGCCGGGCCAGGGGTGCGGGCGGTGCTAGGACCAACCTCCGCTGCCGTTGCTGCTTCGAAAAGACACGTCATTTTCTTCACAAACCCGTGCGCTCTCCTTTGGCTAGGGAGCAGCCCGTCCCTGGGCTTCCCTTACTCATGTCACCTTTTCATGCTAGTTATTCCAGGCCCTACTTTGTCTTTCACTCTCTTTGTCTCCATTGCTTATTTTCTTTCCGTACTCTGAATTACTAGGGCGCCATTAGTTTTATTTCATTCATTGAGATTGCATTTATATCGAAAACTAAAGAGGGACGGTACTGCCTGAGGCAGTGGACATCAGCCCCCCCCCCCCCCCCGTTATCGAGGCTAACAGTAGATATTCGTCGTTTCTGCAGTGTCTAACCTGTATGTTTGGTATGATTTTTGATCATTTGTTGAGTGACTACTGCATACATGCATGGTAGGTTGACTCGTGTCCGTACAAGGAACTCACTCGAAAGCGAGATACAATATTCGCTAAAACAGTAATACAAGTTGAAATATAAACTGCTCCAGCATGTGTTGTTGGAGATATGCTAAGATGATCGAAGACAGTGACGTACTAGGATTGAAAGTGACTCGTGCTTCTTAAATATAGGGGACATTTTTTTTTCCTGCTATGGAATTTTGAATTGGATTGCTCAAGTTCTCAACGCATAATTTAAATTCTGGTTCTCTAAACGTGCCATATCTAATTTCCCAACCTTTTGTGATCACTCCCTACTTCATCTGTAAATTAGGAATACTACATCACTCACAGGGTCCTTAGAAAATTTTAATGTAATATTGTTTATAAAATGGGAAGATGTATACAAATGTCAGGTTTTAGTATTAGAGAGTATAGTGTAATGGGAAATGCACTCTATTGAGTCAGAACATTAACTCAAGATCTGAGTGAATTTTCCACTAGCTCATTTGACACTGGATAGGAGACTAAATCTCTTCATTTTCCCAGTCTCTGAAATGAGAGTAATGCCTAACTCTCCAAGGCACCAATGCTTAGTTTCTAAGAGTTTCCCTTTGCTTTAGAGTAAGCTGGCTGGTTTACATTCCTGGCTTCCTCACTTTCACCCTTTGCCTTTCTTTCAGTCCACCTGTGATAACAGGAAATTCTTGCCCACATCAGAGGTCTTAGATTTAATGAATTGTTATGAAGAACAAATGGGGTGATTCTCCTAAAAACTGCCAGACATACCATTGTATGTCTGTAAATATTAATTAGCAACACTGAGCATTTTTATGTTTATTGAATGAAATGTGATGAAGTTTTTCAGAATCCACGAATAGAACCAATGTGATTTATTTTTTTCTTCCTTGTACTTATATTCTGGATTAAGGTATAGTCGTCTTATGGCTATTAGAGGGTAATTACTGCTAATACTAGTAACAGTGTATATAAGTGCTCAATTCTGTTGAGATATATTACTTTATGAAAAGATTGAAAAGAAGTAGACTGCTCTTCAAACCTACGCTAACCCTGAAAAAAATCTTGATTCCCTAGCCATAACACTTATTTTTGGACTAATGCAGTTTAGTGACATATAGAAAAGAGAGTGGAGTTTCTCATACTGTGTATCTGATGCTGAGTACATTTTGGGCATTCACTGAATTATAGGGCATTTGAGTTCTGAGGTATATAGATGGAGTGACAGTATCATGAAAAAAGGCACTTGATTATCCCTTCTTTATAAACTAGGTAGGCCATTCCTGTCCCTAAGTATTTAATTAAAAATAGGGAGTGAAGGGGCACCTAGGTGGCTAAGTTGGTTAAGTCTTGGACTCTTAATTTAGGCTCAGGTCATGATCTCAGGGTTGTGACATTGACCCTGGCTGGGGTAGGGCTCCATGCTCAGTGGGAGTCTGCTTGAGATTCTCTGTCTCTCTGTTTCTCTCTGCCCCTTCCCTGTTTGTGTATGTGCTCCAGTGCTCTTTCTTTCTCTAAAAAGAAATAAATCTTTAAAAGATATAGGAGGGTGCCTGGGTGGCTCAGTCAGTTGATCGTCTGACTCTTCGTTTCCGCTCAGGTCATGATCTCAGGGTCATGAGATCAAGCCCAGAGTTGGGCTCCGTGCTCAGCGGGGAGTCTGCTTGGGATTTTCTTCCTCTGCCCCTCCCTCTCCCTCTAAAATAAATAAAATCTTTAAAAAAAGAAAGAAAAGAAGAATGAGGAGTAAGTGTTGGTCTGTTTGCCTCCGTAAGATTTAATCCTTGCTCCACTGTATGGTGACTGATCCTATGAAGTGGGTTAGGGATATTCTAGCTTTTCAGAGGTAGAAAGATGATGGAAATAGGAAATTCAGTTCAGGAGGCAATGTAGAATAGTGGAAAGAGCCTACTAAATAGTCCTTAATTCCAACCCCAGCTCTGTCACATATTGCCAGGTGATTATCGGCAAATTAACCTCCACCTCTTTGAGCTTAAGTTTCTTCATCTGTGGTAGTGGTGATAACTTTTTAGCCAAGTTTGGTGTGGATTTGAGGTAAGATTTGTACTATACCATTTATTTAGTTTCTGGCAAAAATGTGAATTCCTTCTGTTCAGGCTGCCATTCTATATTTGCATTAAATTTTTCCTTCACAATTTAGGAGGGTAGTATCTTAGTATGTAGTTCAACCTTGTCATTTTATTGGTGGGAAAATTTAGATCCGGAGAGGTAAACCAATCAGTAATCAAGGTGGCAGATCGTAGACTAGAATCTGGGTTTTTCAATCTCTGGTCAGGGTTCTTTCTACCGCTGAGTTTTGCCTTTTCCGGATTCTTGATGGAAAAAATCTGAATCCATGTTGTGTTGCCTCTCAGAATGTTGTATTAGGAGCACAGATTTGGAAGATAACTTACCTGGGCTTACATCCCAGCTTTGCCGCTGATAACTTATATAGCTGTAGGTAAGATGTTTAATTTTTTTCTAAGACTTTGTTTATAAATTAGGATAATAGTACCTACGTTGGAAAATGCATTTGGAAGCACTAGTGCCTGGCATATGGTAAGTGATGAGTATGGTAAATATTATGATGATGAAATATGACAGGAGAATCATATTTTTTCCTAGAAAAGAAGATATTTCTGTGTTTTCTAGTATCTCACAAGCCACTATATATAGCATGTCTCAACTTGGGGTCCTCTTAATGTTGTCTGTAGTAAAGACTGAAATTTAAGATTTTCTAAAATAGTTCTTACAGTGTTTGAATCTTTTTTTTTTCTTTGTCTCTTCCTTAGCCTCACAAACTGCTCTTGCTTCTTTCTACCCACCGTATCTGGCAAATTGTGCCCTTCTTTCTCCATTATCATTTCAATATTGTGATTTATGAGAATTGTGTATTTGATCATTTAGATGACCAGAATGTATTTCTCATATATATTTGGCTTTAGTCCACAGTTCTTGGCCCTCAGCTCCCAAACTCTTGGAATTTCCTGAGGGTAAGAGTTAAATAGGATCATCTTTCGTCGTAATATTTGGTCTCTCAATATCTTTTATGGAGCCATGAAGGTGAAATGCATGTCTTGTTTATTTCTAACAAGCTCCTTTCTACCAGGACTGGGTTTATGTTAATGGGGTGACTTTTGGACAGCAACTAAGGATGGGAGCTGATTGCCAAGGAAACCAGTCCTATAATTAGAGGGTTGAAGCTTTCAGTCCCACCAACACTGGGGGATGAGGAGGCGAAATTTTAATCAGTTGCCAATGATTTAGTCATTTCTGTGTAAGGAAGCCTCTGTAAAAACCCAAAGAGGAGAGAGTTCAGAGAGCTTCCAGAATATTTTCACATGCCACTATGCTGGCCCCAAATTCCAGAAGGACAGAAGCTGCTTTGTTCAGGACCTTACCCTATGTATCTGTATGGTTAGAAGCACAGGTTAACAACCTAGGCTTACAGTTAGCATCCAAAGTAGAGGGCAGTCTTGTGGGAGCAAGCCCTTTACCAGTGGAATATGTTGCTGTCTCTTGGTAGATAGTATTAGAATGGAGTTGAACTGTAGGCTACCCAGCTGCTGTCCAGAACATTGCTTTTTGATAATGTAGAAACATCTCACATTGGAATTGGCTGACCAGAGCACCATTTAATCATTCTTGGGAATTTCACTGTTCTCAGCAATAAATGTCAGCATCTTTCACCTTAACCCCCGCTCTTTTTTTTTTGTTGTTTGTTTGTTTGTTTGTTTTTTAAGAGATGCAAGTGTGGGAGGGGTGGTTGTGGGGAGAGGCAGAGGGAGGGAGAGAATCTTGAGCAGGCTCCACACCCAGCATGGAGACCCACACGGGGCTTGATCTCAACCCTGAGATCATGACCTGAGCCAAAATCAAGAGTGGGATGCTCAACTGACTGAACCACCCAGTGCCCCTCACCTTAACCCTTTTTAATTCTTTTAACTTATACTTCTCTTATGTAAACCTCTAAGAAGAAACAATTCCAAATATATAAAATATTTGCATGATTATATAGGTATATTTCCTGTAGGTAAATATATCTGATTCTCCTATGCTATTGTGATGAGAGAGATAATGAATATGAATTTGTTTTCTATACTATTAAAACAAAATTTCCATGCACAAGTTAGGTGATGTTTACAAATTGATAATACAGAACTAACCAGGACCATAAATGTTTAAGAATACTAGTTAAGGGCGCCTGGGTGGCTCAGTTGGTTAAGCGACTGCCTTCGGCTCAGGTCATGATCCCGGAGTCCCGGGATCGAGTCCCACATCGGGCTCCCTGCTTGGCGGGGAGTCTGCTTCTCCCTCTGACACTCTTCCCTCTCGTGCTCTCTATCTCTCATTCTCTCTCTCTCAAATAAATAAATAAATAAATAAATCTTTAAATAAAAAAAGAATACTAGTTAAAATTGGAATTCTGTAAATCACATAGTAGCCACTTAACTGTAGAGCAGTGGCTCTCAGATTGGATAGGGGCTTAAAGTCATGTGGGATGATTATTGAAAGTTCAGTTTGATATTTTCACCCCAGATATATTGACTTGCATGTTCTGCAGTGCCATCTAGTAATCAGTATTTTTTGTTTTCCATTATCATTTTATTTATTAATAGAAATGTAGTTAACACACAATGTTACATTAATTTCAGGTGTACAACATAGGGATTTAACAACTACATACATTATGTTATGCTTACTACACATGTAGCTACCATCTGTTGCCATACAATGCTATTATAGTATCATTGAGTATATTCCCTATGCTGTACCTTTCATCCTGTGACTTAACTCATTCTGTAACTGGAAGCCTGTACCTCCTACTCCCCTTCATTTTGCCCATCTGTCATCCCTTCCCCTATGGCAGCTATCCATTCTCGGTTATTGGGTCTGTTTCTGCTTTCGTTTGTTTTTTGTTTTTTAGATTCTACATTTAAGTGAAATCATATAGAATTTGTCTTTGTCTGACTTACGTCACTTAGCATGATGCCCCTTAGGTCTGTCTGTGTTGTTGCAAATGGTAAGATCTTGTTCTTTTCTATACTAAGTGATATTCCATTGTGTGTGTACCATATCTTCATTATCCATTTATCTTTCAGTAGACTCTTAGGTTGCTTCCATATCTTGGCTGTTGTAAATAATCCTGCAGTAAACACAGCGGTGCATATATCTTTTCAAATAAGTGTTTCCATTTTTTGGGGGGGCGGGAATTATTGAATCATACGGTTTTTCTAGTTTTAATTTTTTGAGGAACCTCTTTACTGTTTTCAAAGTGGCTATACCAGGTTGCATTCCCACCAGCAGTGCACTAGGGTCTCTTTTTCTCTACATCCTCGCCAGCACTTGTTATTTTTTTGTCTTCTTGATAGTAGCTCTTGTGACAGTTGTAGGCGATACATCATTGTGGTTTTGATTTGCATTTCCCTGATGATTAGTGATGTGTTGAGCATCTTTTAATGTCGTCGTCTGTTTGTCTTCTTTGGACAGATGTCTATTCAGGTCCTGTGCGCATTTTTTATTCGTATTTGGATTTTGTTGGTGTTGAATTATATAAATTCTTTATGTATTTTCAATATTAATGCCTTATTGGATATGTAATTTGCAAATCTCTACTCCCATTCAGTAGATTGCCTTCCTTCTGTCTTGTTGATGGCTTCCTTCACCATGCAAGCTTTTTATTTTGGTGTAGCCCCAAAAGTTTATTTTTGCTTTTGTTTTCCTTTCCCAAGGAGACATATCTAAAACAATGTTGCTAAGGCCAATGACAAAGAGATTACTGCCTATGTTGTCTTCTGGTTTTATGGTTTCAGGTCTCACATTTAGGTCTTTAATCCATTTTGAGTTTATTTTTGTGTATGGTGTAAGAAAGTGGTGCAGTTTCATTCTTTTGCATATAGCTGTCCAATTTTCCCAAAACCATTTGTTGAAGAGATTGTCTTTTCCCCATTGCATATTCTTGCCTCTTTTTTCATAGATTAATTGGCCATATAGGCATGGGTTTATTTCTCAGTTCTCTGTTCGGTCTGTTTTTGTGGCAGTACTGTACTGTTTTGATTACTACAGCTTTGTAGTATATCTTGAAATCTGGGATTGTGCTATCTCCAGCTTTGTTCTTCTTTCTCAAGATTGCTTTGGGTATTCAGGGTCTTTTGTGGTTCCATACAAATTTTAGTATAATGTGTCTAGTTCTGTGAAAAGTACTCTTGGTATTTTGATAGGGATTGCATTAAATCTGTAAATGGCTTTGGGTAGAATGAACATTTTAACAGTTTGTTCTACCAATCCATGAGCATGGAGTATCTTTCCATTTGTTTGTGTCATCTTCAATTTTTTTCATCAGTGCCTTAGAGTTTTCAGAGTATAGGTATTTCACTTACTTGGTTAAGTTTATTCCTAGGTATTTTATTATTTTTGATGTAGTTGTAAATAGGATTGTTTCCTTAATTTCTTCCTGCTACTTCATTATTAGTGTATAGACATGCAACAGATTTCTATATATTGATTTTGTGTCCTGCAGCTTTACTGAATTCATTTATCGGTTTTAGTAGCTTTTTGGTGGTCTTTTCAGGTTTTCTACATATAGTATTCTGTCATCTGCAAGCAGTGGTAAGTTTTGCTTCTTCCTTACCAATTTGAATGCCTTTTTGTTTTCTTGTCTGATTGCTGTGGCTGCCATTTCCAGTACCGTGTTGAATAAAAGTGGTGAAAGTGGACATCCTTGTCTTGTTCCTGACCTTAGGGGGGAAGCTCTCCATTTTTCCCTCTTGAGTATTATGTTAGCTATGAGTTTTTCATAAAAGGCCTTTATAATGTTGTGGCATGTATCTTCTATTCCTACTTTGTTGAGAGTTTTATAATGAATGGATATGTGTCACCTTTGCAAGGAGGCTTGAGCTGTAGTGAGCACTCACCAGGGGTATACCAGTGTGGTTTAGGGGCCTGAAACTCACTGAGTGGGTAGGCCAGCTAGGGTACCTGGACTCTGCTCCTGTCTACATTATCAAGGTGGAAGAGGAAAGTAGACTGTGGCACTCACCAGTCTCCTGACCCAGAGAGAGTTCCAGCAGCTTTGGCTGGTTCTTTTATTTTCTATGGCCCTTATAAAGGCATGGCTTTTTTTTTTTTTTTCTGTGCCAGAGGGCAGAGGAATCTGCTCTCTGTCTCCCATAGTATCCCTCCTCACTGCAGTTTGCAGTGGCCAGGGTAGGGCTTCCCTTTGTTACCATGTGTCTGTTTCTCTTGCCATTCTCTGTGTGGTCTTTTGTTGTTCAGTTAGGCTTCAGTTTTTCAGGAGTGATTGCTCTATAAATAGGTGCAGATTTGGTTTGTTCCTAGAGGAGTTGAGTTCAGGATCTTCTACATCACCATCTTGGACCAGAACCAACGATCAGTATTTTGAAGAGAACTCCAAGTGATTCTGAGGCAGTGGTCCACATCTCACTTTGTCAAACACTGCTCTAGGTCATCTTCAGTTTCTTAGAATGTTCTTGAAAAAGACATTTTGTGTGTGTGTGGCGTATTGCGTAGAATATATTTATTACTGATTTTTATGATCAAGAGAGGTCTACTTAATCTTTGTGTATTTTTTTTTTAAGATTTTATTTATTTATTTGAAAGAGTGAGAGAGAGCACAAGCGGGAGAAGGGTCAGAGGGAGAGGGAGAAGCAGACACCTCTGCTGAGCAGGAAGCCCAACGTGGGCCTCGATCCCAGGACCGCAGGATCATGACCTGAGCCAAAGGCAGCTGCCCAACCAACTGAGCTGCCCAGGCGCCCCTCTTTGGATAATATTTTTGATACGTGTTGAGTTTTAAAATTAATGCTCTCAATTCCTACTAGATTTACCTTTAAAGTATTATCTAGTCTTTTGATGATTCAAATCTTGATAATATTCTGCTTATGACACTTTTTAAAATTTCTTTTTATTTCAGTGTTATTTATTTGAGAGAGAGAGTGCAAGCAAGCATGAGCAGGGGGGAGGGGAAGAGAGAGTAGCAGACTCCCCGCTGAGCAAGGGAGCCTGATGTGGGGCTTGATCCCACGGTCCTGGGATTGGGACTTGAGCATGAGGCAGATGCTTAACAGATGAGCCACCCAGCTGTCCCTGCATATACCACTTTTTAAAGATTAAAGTAAGCACATGCTTGTTATTTTAAGGTAGTTTACAGTAAATAAGGTTAGATCGGTATAGGATAAGTTTTCCCAAATGTTAGATGTTAAAACTGGCCTAGCCTAGTTTGTTAAGTATAATGATAGCCAGTTAAGCTTTCATGATTTATCCAGAAAATCAAATTAACTGGGCCAGTAACTTTGGATCTCATGAAGAGACATTTCATCACAACAGAAGTCTATAAAACTGAACCATACTTTCCTGTGAGGCAGATTACTGCAGCTCCCTTCTCTAAATAAGGTTGAGAATGGTTGCTTACATAAGCATTAAAGCATAGCCTACTTTGTTAATTTGCTAGTGGTTTTCCTTTCAGTATAATAATTTATATAACGGGATAGCTGCCGTTTTTTGGAACCTTTCTAAGATAACAGTTTCTTTGGCCCTGCAGCTTTTAATCTCTAAGTCTAGTTTGTACAGAGTAATATAAGTATTAATACTTCTGATACTTTCATGATTTCACATTTATTTTTGCAAAGATAGGAATCAAATTTTCCTTTTTTATTTTACAGCAAATTTAAAATACAGTTATTTTAAAACATTAAAACAGCATGCATGTCTGTGATGCTAGTAGATTTTATCTTGGGTGTGTTTTATTTTTTTAAAGATTTTATTTTTAGTAATCTACACTCAACAGGGGGCTCGAACCTACAACCCCAAGATCAAGAGTCACATGCTGTACTAAGACAGCCAGGCACTTCTTGGGTGTGTTTTAATGTATGGCTAGTTCTCATATAATTTTTAGGACAGATAAGCTATTTTCATGCTGCTTTCCAGTGCATTTTGTCCTAAAAAAGACCAGTTACCGTACTGTGTATGTGACATTTTTATATCAGTATACCTCCTTCCATCTAAGGTACTTTTAAAAACTTTCCAAGGGGTTCCTAGTTTTGTGGTTCTTTTTTTTTTCCCTAAGATTTTATTTATTTTAGAGAGAGCGCGTGCGCATGTGTGCACGTGCAGTTGGGGAGGGGCAGAGAGATGGAGAGAAGTCTCTGCTGAGCGGAGGTATGGGCGGATCTCAGGAATCTGAGATTAGGACCCGAGCTGAAATCAAGAGTCAGATGCTTAACCGAGCCACCCAGGCACCCCCTAGTTTTGTAGTTCTTGATGAATTTAAATATGTGAAAGATTCCTTGAGGAGGGAAAAATATTAATAGTTCAGGCTCTGAAATCCAGGCGCTTGTGCTATATACTAATCATCTGGTCTTGGCTAAGCTCTGTAACCTTCCCAGGCCCCAGTTTTCTCATCTGTGAAATGATTACAGTAAGATTTTCTACCTCAGGGTAGTCATAAGAATGAAAGGGGATAATATTTACAAAATGCTTAATACAATACAAAGTAGTTTATTTGGTTATAGATATATTTTACAAATGTGTAATCATTCTTCACATTCTTGAATCATGTCTGGTCTGTCTTGAATTCCACAGAATAAGGACCAAATTCTATAGTCTCTCTACATAAAAGACCACCTCAGTTTGTTTCTGTTAGGTCTTTTTTTTTTTTTTTCACATCTTGCCATTTCCCTTTTCATACATTCTTCCCATACTCTTTCAGGCCTTTTAACTTGTTTACCCTGCTGGAAGTTACAAGTATAATGAAAATCACCATCCTTTTCACCCAAGAGTATGGAACTAAGAATCCTTTGGTTTTTTTGAGTGTGTGTGTGTGTGTGTGTGTGTGTGTGTGTGTGTGTGTGTGTGAGATACCTTCTTTAAAAACCATTCCTTCACCCCAACCCTCAATTCCCATAGCATTTTCTCTTGTTTCAAATATTACTACTTATCTTTATGGTATGATAATTATTTTACTGCACAGCTGTCTTCCACACTAGGTTTTCCTTCCTGACTAAGTGATATTTTCATGATAAAAATGAATAGGAAATCACACATCTGAGCTAGTTGGAACTTTGTGTAAAGTAAAAGCATCCATGCTCCGATCCTTAAAGTACACAATCAGTAGGATACCTTTTTTGACTGTGTAGAGTAGTTTATGCTTATTTCTTGTTTTTCAAGTGTCTTTAGAAAAAAAAATTATCCCAGTTGAATAAATCTTGCCCATTTGGTTGGATATTAAGATATGAGAAATCATGTCTAAAATGGGCACAATTTTATCTCTTCTTAAGCTACACTGCATCCTACCACTTAATTAGCTAACTGTTCTTAATCTACTTGTCGAGCTTTTAAGGTGTAATGTGTATGAGGAAGAGTCTTAATATGGAGATATACATGTATACTTACAGTTTGCAGTATGATAGTAATCCATACTTTCCTTTTGGAAAAGAAATATCAACATTTCATCTATCAGCAGTGTGATTGGTATGATGTTTGCTGTTATTTTAGAATAGAGTTGAATTCAGAGAGGAAAAAGTAAACCCTTTTAAAGGAAGGAAAGCTTTTCTCCATCACTAGAACAAAGACAGTTTCCACCAGAAGCAGCAGGAACTAATTATGGTTCTGAGGACCTGCCACCTTTTTGGGATATGTAGGTAGCATAGTTCTTTCTTATTTTTGGACTTACTTAATAGGGTGGGAAAGTTCTAACTTAGTAGGAGCTGCCCTATGTGGTTAGAAATTTTTAAGTTGGTGTTGCTGAAGATTGAATGGTAGGTTTCACCTACTCATATTGTAGTACACACATTCATTTTTGTCTGCCTTTCTTGTAATCCTAGATATAAACAAATTGCTGGATATACCAAACTGACATTAATTGAGAACGTTCTCAAGTTGGAAGCTTTCTGTTATAAAAATCAGTAAAGCAAAAATACAGTGAAAGAAGACTGGAACCAGAAAAAACATACACTTTTCCTTAGTATTCATGTTGTCTGAAATAAAGCAAAATGGACTTTACAGGCATTGATAGAGGGAAGGAGGTCAGAAGTTTTAGAGAAAAGCAGGCATAGTAAAACATGGATCCTGTGGCGTAATCACCTATGTTTACATCCCATTATTTACTATTTTACTTGGGAAAATTACTTAAATTCCTTCTACCTCAGTTTCCTTACCTATAATATTCTTGGAACAGTGACTGACACAGTAAGCAATCAAATGTCATTCCAAGCAAGAAATAGTAAATAAAAATGTTTTTCATTAATCCTGAATTACTAATATAAGATACATGAAATTCCATTGATAGTCTTTTTTAGAATGCTGTATTTGATGTTTTATTTCAAACCAGAAAGTATTTAAAAGGATTTTTTAGGCTCTCTTATGACCTGCAGCTCCTCTTACTCTGTTTTTCCCATAAGGTCTTAAAAGATTTCAGCTACAGTTTCTCCTTTCACAGTGTTTTTCAGGAACATAACTCTCAGGTGGGGAAGTCATGCTGAACCTAACAGCAAAAGTAGATGTACAAAGCAAGTTAAGTTCACTAACTACTGGCTTCTTCTCTTAGGTTTTTGAGTTAGAGTTTAATTGGAATCCTACACACAATGATGAGCAAAACACACCTGTACCCTCACAGAGCTAACTAACATCTACTAGCTTTAACATGGGCAAATTACTTTACCTTTTTGATCCTATAAAATGTAGGTGATACCTACCTCATAGAATTGTTTGGATGAATTTAAATGAGATAATATTAAAAGAATGTAGTGTATGGTACTGGGACATGGTGAGTACTGAAATGTTAATTCCTTTGTGTCTTCTATTACAATCAGTTACCACTACAGAAAGAATATAGTGGAGGATGCATTAAAACTTCTATAATAGTCTTGTAATGAATTGTACTCAGGAGAGTTTTTGAAAATTTATAATTTGGGAAGTTATAAAACTTGCTACTTACATCTGAGAGTGGAAATGCCAATAATGAAGAAATATGTATATTTATAATAATAAATAAAATAATATAAATTTAGAGATTTTTATCCTATAAAAAGTGTTTTACTACTTTTTCTAAAACTTACTAATAATAGCTTAGATTAGTTTCAAATACTTCATAGGTATCAACTTATTTAATATTCTTAAGAATTCTGTGAAGTAGTTGCTACTATTTCTTATACTTTATAAATAAGGAAACCGAGGCAGAGAGATTAAGTGCAAAGTCTTACTGACACTAAGTAGGGCTTGGATGCATCTCCTAGAATCTGGTTCTAGAGCCCATGCTTTTCACCACTATGTTAGGCTGCTTCTAAAAGAAATAGGAGTTTTTAACATTGACCCAGTATTCTCATTATTCTAAATACATCTCTCTTTTCCTGCTCATTTATTCAATGAGACATTTTTCTTTTATATTCTTTTAAAAAGCTGTCATGGATGCACTGGTAGAAGATGATATCTGCATTCTGAATCATGAAAAAGCACATAGGAGAGACACAGTGACTCCAATCTCAATATATTCAGGAGATGAATCTGTTGCTTCACATTTTGCCCTTGTCACTGCATATGAAGACATCAAAAAACGACTTAAGGATTCAGAGAAAGAGAACTCTTTCTTAAAGAAAAGAATAAGATTTTTGGAAGAAAAGGTAATTATTATCTTTATTATATTTTATGACTCAAAGAATAATTCAAAATACTTGAAGTTTTAAAAATTTTTCTAACCTGTCTTCCCTGGTTGTACTAAGTTTCCAAGGATAACTCACAGCTAGTCTCAAAATCCAGTACTTCTCATACTGTGCTTCACATATCATGTATGTGGGGAATATTTGTAGAATAGGATTTGGAATATATTTTTCTTGGAATGTATTTTTCCTTTTTTAGATTGCCTTACCTTCATAAACTGTATGTGTTTTATTCAGGATTTTAAAATCTGTGCAAAAGGGCACCTGGGTGGCTCAGTCATTGGGCATCTGCCTTCGGCTCAGGTCATGATCCCAGGGTCCTGTGGGATCGAGTCCCACATCGGGCTCCCTCCTTTGCAGGAAGCCTGCTTCTCTCTTTCCCATTCCCCCTGCTTGTGTTCCCTCTCTCACTGTGTCTCTGTCAAATAAATAAATAAAATCTTAAAAAAAATTAAAAAAATCTGTGCAAAAAATGATATGCCAGCAAAGGAAATTAAATGTCAAAGGAGGAATCTCCTATAACATTGTTCTAATGTTTAAAAACATCTTCAGGATTGACATCTTCTTTACCTCAACATTCTCTTTTGTTCTTGAACACACAGAATAATGCTTTTAACTGATAAATTACCTTTCTCTGTTTACCTTTCTCATGCAGAAACCTGACACTCTTAAATGTTACAGAATATATAAGCTTGATAGTTGATTCCATTATAAATCATCATATCTACTTGGCTTTTTGTACTGGGAAATCTTCATCACTCACCCTTTTATATTTTGAGTTTTAAAAAGTTTTAACTTAATTTTATAAGTTTCTTCAGATTAGATCATTGTATTTGTATTTTATAAACAGCAGCTTCCTCAAAAGGAAAGGAAATAGATTCTTAGCTGCCAAGGAAATGAATTATCTTGTTATTAAAAACTTTAGGATGGGGCTTGGTTTGATTCATCTAGGAGAAATAAAAAGGAAGTCAGTTGTAAAAATCATCATAATTTCCTTATATTCATATACATTGTCTTTAATGGTAATCAAATAAATTTGTGATACAATTGGATAGAGTGAGAAAAGGTAACATTTTGGAGCTTGTAGTTATGCTTATTTTAAAATTAGAAAAATGTGATTTGGTGTAGCTAGCATTGGCAATATTTCTGTACTTTGTGACCAACAATCCTATAATTTCTATTCTGGAATAATACAGTATTTAATGAACTACCACATTCTTTAAAAAGTTAGGTATACCTTAACTTGTCGTTTTTTCTAATGGTGGAAATGAAATACTACTGGCTTGGGAAATCACCTAAGTAGTATAAAAGAATGACGTACTGTTTTAGTATGATGAATTAATATATGTTATAAAACAAAAAATACTGATTAAAAGCATAAAATAGAAGACTTTAAAAATATTTACCTGTACTTTTTTTGCTTTCTTAATCAGTAAGGCTTACTTGTTGGAAGTGAAATGTTTACTTAATTATACTCAAGGCTTTATCACTGCATTACAAAGAAAAGTAAGGTGTGGAGCCATCAGAAGACTGCCTTCTTTTTTATTTGTTTTGTAGAATTCTTTCTTTAAGCTTTCCCTTCTGATTTTATACCATTAGCTTATAGGAGCTCGATTAGACGAAGAAACAAGTTCTGTGGGACGTGAACAAGTGAATAAAGCCTATCATGCCTATCGAGAGGTTTGCATTGATAGAGATAATTTGAAAAGCAAATTGGATAAAATGGTAAGTTGGTTTGAAAACAATCTCTATGTATTGCAAATGAGTTTTCTTCAGGAAGTTTAAAATTAGAAATAAGAGATATACATTTATTAAATAAAAAATTAAAAATATACATCCTTAAGGCAAAAATAGGAATTTTTAATGGTGATATTTATAACTTATTTCTGTACAAAATAAATATATAGTATGTAATGATGTTTAGGAATTAAGTATATCTAACACCACTAACTTATTTTGAAAAATCATGACATGGTAGAATTTGTCAATGTGTTTTTAAAAGAAAAAAAACCAGCGAATAATGTCCTAAATTTGAAAAAGAAAAAGAGAGATTAGTGAAAAACTGGGTTCATTTTCCCACCTTGCCTTTTTTAAAGGCCTAAATCTGTTTTTTTATCTACCTGAAAATTAATATATATCAACCTATAGATTTTATTGAATGTAATTTGGCATTTTCCCTACTTAACTAGAATAAAGACAACTCTGAATCTTTGAAAGTATTGAATGAACAGCTACAATCTAAAGAAGTAGAACTCCTCCAGCTAAGGACAGAGGTGGAAACTCAGCAGGGTATGCCACTTACTTGTTACAAATATAATGGAATCAATATATTTTTCCATTTATGTGTTATATCCATTATCAGTTTTCTATATCTGTATGCTAAGGCCTTAACTTATTTTATAATTTTAGGCTTACATTAATTTCTCTGATCTGCTTTCATCAAAATATCAACTGCTTTAACTTTTCCTTAGATATAGGTTGCACTTTTCCTAGAGAAAATTTGATGGTTTTTATTCAGGGCTAGTTTGTGATGAAGTAGATGAAGAAAGGAGTAGAACTCCATCCTTGTCAAAACGTCTTGCCTGCTGGTATGTCCTGGCTTTTCCTTTCTGCTGAACTTTTGCCTGCTATTTAGACACACTGTCATGGAGTAGTTACAATTACTCTTTTTTTTTTTTTTTTTTAATTTCTGAAGATTGTTAAAATGTGCAGATGAGATGCTGGAGTGAATAATTAGTTCTGGAGCATATGGCTATTGGCCTGTTCCCATGAACATTCTGATGAGACAAGCTGAAGAGTAGGTCTCTGAGAGAGACCTTTTGATAGGAGTTTGAGATGAGCTCTCTTACAGTAGCTGGTTGGGGCTTTTTCTAGATAGACTAAAGAACTAAGTCAAAGGTAATTCAGTATCCAGTTGTATTGAGTTTCTACAGCAGATATTTATGAATAAATTGTTTTGACATCATGTTCTAGGCCTGATTGTTATACTTTATACTCTGAGGGGACTAGATGGAGTAATTAGAGACATGAGCTTCAGTTTCCTCACTTCATTTAATTATCACTGTCTTAACCTTGACTTATATATTATTGACTTGTCAACAGTTTTAGCATGTGTTTGATTAGTGTTATATATTTTAAAGTTCCAGACTGACAAACTTGTACTTTAACCTAAACAGAAAGTCAGGGGTAGTGGTGATTAATACATTCTGAAACAAGATTGGTAGGTTTCTTATTCTCATTAGCATAGATCTTTGAAAGTAATTACTGTTTTTAAAAAACTGTTAGTTGTGCATCTTTTGTATTAGTTTTTGTATTACCTACATTTTACTGGTATAACCTTTATGGAATTACAACAGATATAGAAGGCAAAAATAATAGTTAATGTCCATCCTTTTTTTAGTGATGAGGAATTTAAATCCACCTTCATCAAACTGGGAGGTGGAAAAGTTGAGCTGTGACCTGAAGATCCATGGTTTGGAACAAGAGCTGGAACTGTTGAGGAAAGAATGTAGTGACCTCAAAATACAGCTACAAAAAGCCAAACAAACGGTACTACAGAATTATTAAATTGAGAAATTCAGTATTCTGTGTATGCTATCTCTAGGATTTATAACTAAAGATTAAATCATAGAGTTAACATATAACTACCTGGAGAGTTACATTCTCTGAAAAATTTACCTTTATCTTCCCTTTTAATCATTTTGTCTAAAATTTGATATACTGTATACTTCTAGCATAATCCCCGAATTATATAATTTTATTGTTTTAAAAAACTCATTTTAAAAAAGCTTACTAGTTCATTTATTAATTTATTAAAGCTGTTCTTTTTAAACTCCTTTTCCTTCAGTTTCCTTAAGTCATTTTTTTCTGTAAAGTTTTTAAGTTTATCATTTTAACTTAATAATTTGATTAATATAGACACCACAAGAGGCAACTTAGTTTTTAGAACTCTTAAAAAGAAAAGAAAAAACTTGACAGAGTCTACTAATTTTCAAAGGTCTCATTACTTTTGGGCAACTTCAATTTTCAGCAAATAGCTGAATTTTAAGAATTGGGGGGAAAAAGTAAAAACAACCGTGCTGAGCTACTGAAGTATGGTTAGCCTGAAGTCATCCACTGAAACACAAGTTGCCTTTCAGGTCCTCACCAGGTCTGTTCACTAATACTTTACATTGGGTTCTAACAGAGTTGAATACAAGTTTTTAGATGTCATGACAGTACTGAAGAGAAAAAGCAGAAATGGTAGAGAAAAAGAGTAGTGTGAGAGCAGTGTACCAAATGCAAAGTTTAAAATAGTTGTTATAAGAAAAGTTTAGTAGTCTAGAGTCAAACAGCCATTATATGCATTCATGTATTTTAAATAAGTTAACCAGTTAGATAATTATTTCTCAACTGTTTTACTAATCACAGCATTCTAACCCCATTGAGGAACTGTGTCACCTACCCCAGGTTCCTTTTGGGATGCCAATACCTAAAAAGACACTACTTCCTATTTTCCCTGATTGCCAGCCAGGACACTGCTCCTGAATCCCAACTGTCCTGACATCCTGCCTGACAGCCAGGCATTAAGAATAATACAGCATTCCACCTTGGCCTTAGCCAAATGAATTCTTCTGAACTGGACAATGAGAACTTGTTTTCAAGCCCCCAGACCTGATAAAGGGGAAACACTATAGAGATTACTGTTAGTTCCTATTAGGGCAAAATACTTTTTTTCCTACTTAACATCTGAAGTTAATTTCTGCAGTTACATACAGTTCCTTCAAAGGCTTCCTGCATCCTAGCCCACAAGCTTAGGTGCCATAGCCCCTGAGAAGCTAGCTAGCTGGCTGGCTGGCTGATGTACTTTCTTGTTTATTTATGTACATTTTTCTTAATTTTAATTTTTAAAAATATTTTAATTCCAGTGTAACGTACAGTGTTAGTTTCAGGTGTACACTATAGTGATTCAGCAGGGTCAGGCCTGGTTAGTATTTGGATGGGAGCAATTCTATACTAACTGCTCATCATGATAAGTGTACTCTTAATCTCCTTCACATATTTGACCCATCCCCCCCACCTCCCCTTTGGTGTAACCATCTAGTCATTCTTTATAGTTAAGAGTCTGTTTTTTGGTTTGTCTCTTTTTTACTTTGTTCATTTGTTTTTTATTCTACATGTGAGTGAAATCACGGTATTGGTCTTTATCTGACTGACTTACTTTGCTTATTTGCATTATACTCTCTAGATTCATCCATGTTGTTGCAAATGGCAGGATTCCATTCTTTTTATGGCTGAGTAATAGTCCCCTTGTGTGTGTGTGTGTGTGTGTGTGTGTGTGTGTATATGTATACACACACACACACACTCATGGTAATTCTGTTTTTAACTTTTTGAGGAACTTCCAGACTATAAAGTGGATTACACCAGTTTGCATTCTCACTGACATGCATGTGGGTTCCTTTTTTTCCTCATCCTCGTCAATACTTGTCTCTTGCGTTTT
Organism: Callorhinus ursinus; assembly: GCF_003265705.2. Lineage (NCBI taxonomy): Eukaryota > Metazoa > Chordata > Mammalia > Carnivora > Otariidae > Callorhinus > Callorhinus ursinus. The sequence continues at coordinate 133,207,571 of NW_027397063.1, read as the reverse complement.
TTGATTTTAGCCATTCTGATAGGTGTCAAGGTGATATCTCATTGTAGTTTTGATTTGCATTTTCCCGATGATGAGTTATGTTGAGCATCTTTTCGTGTGTCTTTTGGCTATCTGTATATCTTCTTTGAACAGATGCCTATTCAGGTCCTCTGCCCATTTTTTTTTTTTATTATGTTATGTTAATCACCATACACTACATCATTAGTTTTTGATGTAGTATTCCATGATTCATTGTTTGCGTATAACACCCAGTGCTCCATTCAGTACGTGCCCTCTTTAAAACCTGGAAGTCAGTCCTTTGCCCATTTTTAATTAGATTGTTTTTTAGGTGTTGACTTGTGTAAGTTCTTTATATGTTTAGACTTGTGTAAGTTCTTTATATGTTTTGAATTCTAACCCTTTATCAGATATGTCATTTGCCAGTATCTTCTCCCATTCAATAGGTTGTCTTTTAGTTTTGTTGATTGTTTCCTTTGCTGTGCAGAAGCTTTTTATTTTGATGTAGTCCCAATTTATGTTTGCTTTTGTTTCCTTTTCCCAAGGAGACATATCTAAAACAATGTTGCTAAGGCCAATGACAAAGAGATTACTGCCTATGTTGTCTTCTGGTTTTATGGTTTCAGGTCTCACATTTAGGTCTTTAATCCATTTTGAGTTTATTTTTGTGTATGGTGTAAGAAAGTGGTGCAGTTTCATTCTTTTGCATATAGCTGTCCAATTTTCCCAAAACCATTTGTTGAAGAGATTGTCTTTTCCCCATTGCATATTCTTGCCTCTTTTTTCATAGATTAATTGGCCATATAGGCATGGGTTTATTTCTCAGTTCTCTGTTCGGTCTGTTTTTGTGGCAGTACTGTACTGTTTTGATTACTACAGCTTTGTAGTATATCTTGAAATCTGGGATTGTGCTATCTCCAGCTTTGTTCTTCTTTCTCAAGATTGCTTTGGGTATTCAGGGTCTTTTGTGGTTCCATACAAATTTTAGTATAATGTGTCTAGTTCTGTGAAAAGTACTCTTGGTATTTTGATAGGGATTGCATTAAATCTGTAAATGGCTTTGGGTAGAATGAACATTTTAACAGTTTGTTCTACCAATCCATGAGCATGGAGTATCTTTCCATTTGTTTGTGTCATCTTCAATTTTTTTCATCAGTGCCTTAGAGTTTTCAGAGTATAGGTATTTCACTTACTTGGTTAAGTTTATTCCTAGGTATTTTATTATTTTTGATGTAGTTGTAAATAGGATTGTTTCCTTAATTTCTTCCTGCTACTTCATTATTAGTGTATAGACATGCAACAGATTTCTATATATTGATTTTGTGTCCTGCAGCTTTACTGAATTCATTTATCGGTTTTAGTAGCTTTTTGGTGGTCTTTTCAGGTTTTCTACATATAGTATTCTGTCATCTGCAAGCAGTGGTAAGTTTTGCTTCTTCCTTACCAATTTGAATGCCTTTTTGTTTTCTTGTCTGATTGCTGTGGCTGCCATTTCCAGTACCGTGTTGAATAAAAGTGGTGAAAGTGGACATCCTTGTCTTGTTCCTGACCTTAGGGGGGAAGCTCTCCATTTTTCCCTCTTGAGTATTATGTTAGCTATGAGTTTTTCATAAAAGGCCTTTATAATGTTGTGGCATGTATCTTCTATACCTACTTTGTTGAAGGTTTTTATCATGAACAGATATTGAATTTTGTCAAATGCTTTTTCTGCATCTATTGGAATGATCATATGGTTTTTATCCTTTCTCCTGTTCATGTGATGTAGCACATTGATCGATTTGGGAATATGGAACCACCCTTGCTTCCCAGGAATAAATTCTCCTTGATCACGGTGAATGATTTTTTTTTTAATGTATTGTTGGATTTGGTTTGCTAGTATTTTGTTGAGGATTTTTGCAGCTGTGTTCATCAGTGATATTGGCCTGTAGTTCCCTTTTTTTGTAGTATCTTTATCTGGTTTTGGTATCAGGGTAAGGCTGGCCTTGTATAATGAATTTGGAAGCTTTCCTTTCTCCTCAAATTTTTGGAAGTTTGAGAGGAATAGGTATTAATTCTTTAAATGTTTGGTATAATTTGCCTGTGAAGCCATCTGGTCCTGGACTTCTGTTTGTTGGTAATTTTTTGATTATTTAATTTCATTGCTGGTAGTTGGTCTGTTCAAATTTTCTATTTCTTCCTGATTCTCTTGGGAGATTGTATGTTTGTAGGAATTTCTCCCATTTCTTCTAGGTTTCCTAGTTTGTTGGCATATTATTTTTCATAATATTCTCTTATAATCCTGGGTATTTCTTGTATATGTTTCCTCTTACTGCTTTTAAAATTTATCTTTGTCACTACTTTTTGCCATTTTAGTTACTCTGTGTCTTGCTGTGGACCTCTTGGGATGGGGGGCTTTCTGTGCCTACTGTATCTGGATTTCTGTTTCTTCCCCCAGATTTGGGAAGTTTTCAGCTCTTCAGCTTTTCTGCCTCCTTTCTTTCTCTTCTTTTTGTGGGGTAATTAGGCCCTTCTGGGTTTTCAAAGCCAAATGTTACAGGGATTCGTTTTCCCTGTATGTGTTCCCCATACCTGGGGTGCCTAGTGTGAGGGTCTGTTTTTCTTCCTTCTCTGTGCCAGTGGTGTCCCTCCCTTCTGCAGACAGTCCTTTGGGTGGGTGTGTTTAGCTCCTGCCTGCTATTCCTGCCTCTTCAGATTGGCCGCCTCTTTACTTTTTGCCATGGAGCGTCTGTTCTGTAAGTTCTTTGGGTTATTGACACTGATGTGGATGTTACCTGGCTGTATCTGTGGAACGAGGTGAGCATAGGATCCTTCTCCTCTGCCATCTTCTTTAAAAAAAAAAAAAAAAAAAAAGACCTCTAAAGATTTTATTTAATTGAGAGCATGAGACAGGGGGAAGGGCAGAGGGAGAAGCAGACTACCTGCTGAACAGAGAGCCCAACGCGGTCCTCAGTCCTAGGCCCTGATCATGACCTGAGCTGAAGGCAGATGCTTAACTGACTGAGCCACCCAGGTGCCCCTAGAGGCTTTTTTTTTTTTTTAAAGATGTGATTGCAAGAAAGATCTGTACCTGGAAGCTCTGAATTATAATTGTCAGTAAATAGATTTTCCTTGAAAGGAAAATGATAGCTTTTTACGTAATGGATATTTCCTTATAGAGTAGGTAGCAGTACCATGTAAAAAAATTGGCTTATAATTATGGTGTTGCTTATTAACTGTGTAACATTAGGAATATCATTTACTTCTTCTGAACTTGTTTTCTTTAAAGGAGACTTTTAAATATGTCTTTTCCATAAAGGTTAGATAACATATAACACATTTAGCACAATGCCTAGTATATAGTGTATTCAGTAAGTCAGTGTGTTTCAAAAGAACTTAAGGTAATCCAGAAAAGCAGTACTGTTAAGAGGGTGTGTGTATTACAGTTCAGTTCTTATTAGTTACTCTTTCCCACTAGATGGTGCTAGGGGATTTGCTTTTAGTTTAATTTATCTATCATAAATCATAGAGACATTTGAAGGTAGAAGAAACTTTAGAAATTTTTCATTTACTGCTGAAATGGCATCTGAAAGACTAAGAAACGAGTTTAATAAAATTGTTTTAAAAAATTTAAGGGGTGCCTGGGTGGCTCAGTTGTTAAGCGTCTGCCTTTGGCTCGGGTCATGATCTCCAGGGTCCTGGGATCGAGCCCCGTATCGGGCTCCCTGCTCAGTGGGAAGCCTGCTTTTCCCTCTCCCGGTCCCCCTGCTTATATTCCTGCTCTTGCTGTCTCTCTCTGTCAAATAAATAAAATCTTTAAATAAATAATAAAATTTAAGACTTAGTTCTCACCCTCATAGGAACTTCTTTGACAGGGTGAGGGAGGGATTTAAAATTTAAAAATGCCCACAACTAAGATAAAGAAATGAACCAGGAAAAGGAAGACTGGAATGCTCAAAATAAACTTATCAGAGGTTCCAAGTTGAAATCTTGATGTTGTGAGATGTATACTTTTAAATTTTGTTCAAAGGTATTGCTGATCAGAGTCCCCTTGGATTTGGGAATCAGAGAGCAAGTCGCAGAAAAAATTATGTTCACTTTATTAATCTTATATCTACTGTAGCCATATTTACAAATACTTCTGAGGTGGTATTTTCTGTGAAATATTTTATAACATCTTTTAAAGTGTGAAATAGCATCCCTACATGGATATAATAATGAGGGTTTTTTTGGAGGGGGGGTTACTCGGTAGATTACTGTTTGGTATTAATGAGATCAATGAGATAATGAGCGTCAGTTCCACTTATGGCCCTTTTAAACTTCCCCCCAGTATTCCAGTCATTTATATTCAGAAAAGTTGATCCTTTGGAAAAAAAGACACTAGGGCCAAAGAAATTTAGAAAACACTGGATCTTTAAAATGGAGTTTTTGTAGAGGTCTCAGGTACCTATTAATAGCCCATTTAGTGATTCACAATGTGCTGTTATCTATACCAAAGGTTCTGAGAAGTCCTAAAGTGTAGGAACCTATTTAAGTTGAACAGTGTTTCCCAATATTTTGTAACCATGGGCCCCTGTATATGTGAAATTTCCACATCATAAGGCACTAGTTGGGAAACAGATCTATACTTCTTAACAATTACAACTTTAATTTTTTTTTTTAAACAAATAATAGGATCAATCTCAGGAAGACAATCTGAAGAGCAGCGATCTCCAAAGACTGAGCATTTCAAGGTATGAACATTCTTCAACATTCAGAAATAGCATATTCTTTTGTAGGCCACTTTGTATAGCTTACCTAGATTTCTGTTATGATTTAACCTTAAAAGCGAATGGATAGTATTTGGGTACTGCATGTAATCTCTGACCACAGTGGATTTATGAAAAACATTTAACTGCTCTTCAACAGTTGGCTTGAACTTTAGTAAAAAGGTATATATTGTGAGGCCTCAATATTTTAGATAGGGCTTTAGGGAGCTAGCTGTGTAGAAAGTATTCTGTAATCCTGATTTTGCATGAAGAATTATACATTTCCATATACAGTAATACCATCTTGTCCTAAGGGCATACTTGGACCACCTTAGTCTTTGGTATAACATGAATTTTAAGAGAACTGTCCTCCTAGGGTAAAAACAAAAGTATCTATAAGTGTTCATGTATATTACTTTAAGACGTCATTTTTATTTAAGTAACATGTACTGTGTTTCGAATTATCTTATTTTACATCCCTTCTGTATATGGATTCTTTCATCCAATGAAAAATAGTGAGTTGACTTCATTATTGGATCATTTGGCTTCTAGTTTACTAGTCAAAAGTAAATAATGTGAAATGGCTCCTTCCTATTCCTATCAAAAAACCTAATTGAGAGAAATGAGCAACTAGGGCAAACAATTTGAAGATTGCAGCCAATTTTCTAGATCCAGGGGATAGGCAAACTTTTTCTGTAAGGGACCAGCATATTTAGGCCTTGTGGGTCATAACACATCTCTCTTGCAACTATTAAACTCTGCCATTTGGACAGTTCTTCTGTTATGCCTTCAAGTTTCATCTAACTTTACCAGCAAGGAAGTTTTTCCTTTTTAAACAGTGTGTCTAGGTCAGTGTCCATGTAAATTATTTCTGAAAGTTGTGTTTAAGATATATTTATTTATCTTAGAAAGGCGTATGTGTGAGCAGGGGAGGGGCAGAGGGAGAGGGGAAGCGGACTTCCCACCAAGCATGGATCCCGACACAGGGCCTCTGTCTCACCACCATGAGATCATGACCTGAGCCGAAACCAAGAGTTGGATGCATAACCAACTGAGCCACCCAGGCACCCCATATTTCTGAAAGTTTTCTTTATCAAAATTATCTTTTCTCCTGTCAACCCAGGTTTCCCCTCATTTTGTTGTATTTATCAGTTTTATAAGCCTCTTCAAACCATTTTTGGATAGAATCAGAGTACATCAAATGAAAGGGCTATATGTATATTGTGTATTAGGGATACGTGATACAGAATGAGACTTCTGCTTCCATTCATGGGAAATTTTACATAATTTGATTTACATCTACTGAGAATAACTCAAAAAGCTGCCTCTGCCCCCAAATGTCTTTAAAGACATCATATAACTAACAAGATAATGAGGGATCTCTACACCAGGATTTAAGAGGACAAAGGTACAAGGAGATGAGTCTAGTTTTTGAGGCTACCCAAGTCTATGTAATTTTGGCTTCAGAGTGCAGTTTTGAATTCTCTAAAGCTTAGTATTAACTCAGAGTATCAGCTGAGAGAAACAGTTTTTAGAAAGATTTGCCTTAAGTTCTTCACTTTGAGAGTTACTTGTCTGCTAAAAGAACTGTATAATTAAAGCATGTCCTAATGGCTCCACTAGTGCTCAAAGTATACTTATGGTTTTATACAGGTTGGTTTGCATTTATTTTATGTAAACAGTATGAATTGCAAAACTAATTAGGTTTCCCTTTTTTGGTTAGTAACTAGAAACTAATAACCAAATTTGTATCTTATTCCTTGGTAAACTTTTTATCACGCATTTTTATGTTAGCCTCATAGCTAACTGCTATGAGCTAGCTGCATTTTATCTTGTTTTTCCTTCACCTTACCGTTTATACCTATTCCCAGTTTATAGTCCTGTGTTTTATTGATATTTTTAAGTTACCTCATCACTTTTAAGTGGAACAATTCAGATGTAAGTTTACTACATTAGCAAAAATGTACATAGGAATGTTTCCACAAAACTTTTAAGTTCAAGTTTATATATTTTTAAGGCTTTTTTTTTTTTTAAAGATTTTATTTGAGAGTGAGCAAGAGAGAGAGAGAGAGCATGAGCGGAGGTAGGGGCACAGGGAGGGGGAGAAGCAGACTCTCCTGCTGAGCAGGGAGCCTGATGCGGGGCTCAATCCCAGGACTCTGGGTCATGACCTGAGCCAAAGGCAGACACTTAACCGACTGAGCCACCCAAGAGTCCCAGATTGTTTTTCATTTCTTTGTAAAACACCCTTTTTGGGAAAACTTTTTTTTTTTCATATTTCCTCCATTATATTGCCAGGCAAATGAGGTACCTCATATAGAGTGAAACTTTAGTTGCTGGAGGCCTTTTATATGGTACTTACTGTGTGCAACATCATTTAACAACAGCTCAATCAAATTTGGCCTGTTTCCTGCCAGTGTTCAGTTTGGTGTTAGCTTTAGTTGTTGTTCTTAAACATATCTAGGTATGGAGTAAACTTACATTGTGAACTTCTTAAAATGTAAATCTTTAGGAAATATGGATTAGGTTAGTGTTTTTCAAACCGTGCTGTGTTCCCTTAGTGGTCATGAAACTTTGTGTGTTGAGAGAAGTATTTTATACAACTATTGAATAAAACAGAATAGAACATACCAGATTGTATTAAACATAATAAGGGGGTAAGTATGGTTTCTCATAACTTGTTTTCTTTGGGTTGCAGTGTAAAATGATTCCTTGCTGGGCCTCATAATCAAAAATGTCTAAAAGACTCTTGGTTGTGGGGAATCGCAGTTGTCAAAATACACATTTCTAAATCTTTAGCTCTTGGGTAAGATATCTCATACTTTGATTTTCGTTCCTCTGGGGAATGTTAATAGTTCAGTAAATTTTTTTCAGAAGCTAAAGAAAAACACAAATAGGTGAAGTAAAAAATTAGATTTTTCTTAGACAAGGAATACTCGTTTCACTATTGGAAGAGTTTTGAATGTATAGTGTCAATTAAGAAAACTGGGCTTTTGGGGCACCTGGGTGGCTCAGTCGTTAAGCGTCTGCCTTCAGCTCAGGTCATGATCCCAGGGTCCTGGGATCTGGCTCCATGCATACGGAGCTCCTTGCTTGGCGGGAAGCCTGCTTCTCCCTCTTCCATTCCCCCTGCTTGTGTTCCTGCTCTCGCGCTCTCTCTCTCTGTCAAATAAATAAAATCTTTAAAAAAAATAAAACTGGGCTTTTACACAATTTGACTTCGTAAGCAGGACATGAAATCTGCTTATTCACATATCTCAAAAAGGAGGTATGTTACATTTAAAATTTAGAGGGTTGAAATTTGAGGTTAAGAAGGTTGTGTTGGCAGCCAGCATATTGGAGGTGCTTGGGTAAATGTGTGATGAAGATGATGGTAATAATGATATGAAAAATGTTACCCCAAAAAGGCAGCAAGCAGTCCTTAGACTGGGGATAATTAAAAGATGGTTTTGATCAGCAACATGTTGAGTATGGAGTAAGTTCTCCTGAACCTGTTTCCTCACGTGGAAAATGTGGTTACCCAGCTTGCCAAGTTGGTGTGAGAACATGGTTGAGCATTTATTGTTAGGCATTTCACCCATTTTGTTTCGTCTGTTTTGTTTTGTAGGGTTCTCATTTGGGATGCTTTTTAGTGTTGCATCTCAGTGCTCGTTTTATAGTTTCATACACACACACACACACACATATATATGAATGTAATATGTATGTAATATACACACACCCACCTATACATATATATGCACCTGTGTCATTTAAACCAAAACTTAAATTCATACTCCTGGTTGGTTGGGGAGCTGGGGCACAGCCAGCCTGTACAATTTCAAAAATATCTAGGTAAGTGAAGGTTAATTGGAACTCTGTTGAAGATTTGTGGATGACAGTTTGCCTTTTCCAATCTCACTTAAGTAATGTTTAAGTACTTTGTTCAAATAGAATTTTTTTAACATACTTTGAAGACTATAGGACTTTAAAGTGACTGTTATTACTTTGAAATCCACAAGGGGGAGAGCTTATACTTAGTAATTTTTTTTTTTTTTTTTAAGCTGTAGTTTTTAATCAGGTGACATTAAGGGCAAAGAAAAAGACTTAGATATATGTTAAACTTGGTGACCTAGTTTTTAGTTTAACCTAGTATATAAGCAGTGTTCATTAAATTGAATTGGAAAATGTGTATTAGATACTGCTTTAACACTTCTATTATAATTGTTTTTCTTTTATTTTACATGCTTAGCTATTTTGAATGATTAAATGTGTTTGACATTCTAGGATCCAAACATAGTCTTGGGTATTTGCTTTGCTTTTCTCAAAGTCAGGTACTGATTTACCATCTCATGCCAATAATTAAACACTATTTTTGAACTGTATTATTCATATCATGACTGTCTGCATGAATTAGCACATATACAGCACTTACACTTACTGCTGTGTAATTTAACTCTTTGGAAAGCATACCGAATACCCACAATTGCAACAAGGAACCAACAACTCTTCACACTTAAGACAGGTTCCTATGTGAAACATTCATTGTAGCATACATCTCAGATGTTTACTGGTGAAGTGGAGGTGGTTAACTAATTTTTGTGAAGTAATTATTTCACACTTATCAAAAACCTGCAAAAAGCCCTGTGATTTTTAATAGACTACTGTTTGACAAATGACATTTACAGTAGACTAAAACATGTAGATTTTTCCCAAAAGCAGTATATTCTGCTTCTAGTGAAAGAATTGTAGTCTGAGTGGAATAGAAATATCTGACACACACAAAAAAAAACATATAAGCTTACATTCAGAATGATGGTTTTTGAGTAGGTCTGTTGCATTGTAATTCGAATAGGATGTTAGATTTAGATATCAAGAGTATTATCCCTTGGTTTGTTCAAAGGTTTTTGTGTATAGCTAGATAAAAACTGCCATATTTTCTAACTTGATTTACTTATTAAATTTATGCCAATATCTTTAAGAGGCAGTAACGGTCATTTGAATGCTATGAGATCAGTTGTTTTTATACTTAAAATTTTACATATTCTTGTATAAGCAAAGTAAGAATATATATTGAAGATTTCAGTTTATTTAGTTGGCAATTAAAAGCCAAAAAAAAAAATCATGAATATCTATGTTTAATGGGAGAATGAAACTTTTGCAAATTAGGTTTAAAATAACTAATTTATAACTTCTCAAATTATGAAAATGACTGGCATTTATGAAGTTTGTAATTTCTGTTTCATATAATCCTCTCTCGCTTCTTTTCCCTTACCAGGAAATCATATGGCTCTTCTTGTGCTGTCATGTCACATTGGTTTAGAACCAACAATATGAGACAGCCCAGTCAAACATAAAAGAATGAAATGCATGAAACCTAAATTTTAATGTGGATTTGGGTATATATTCAGTTGATACATTTCAATTCACAATGTCAAAACCAAATAATCAAGAGATAAATACAAATTAAAACTCTATACATGAATGTCACTATTTTTTATCAGATTTGTAAATGAAGGCCATACCCCTTACTTTTATAGTCACAGCACAGCACATGATAGGCTATAATTAATAAGAAACTTGGTTGTAATAATTTTTGTAATACCCTTGTTTAATATAGTTCAATTAATGGCTAGAAATTAGGTCAGTATTCTTATGAATAAGATCTTTTTACTTGTTCTAATGCCCTAATTGTATTTCAGTTATTTAATGAGGAAGTTTTAATTTATATCATCTCAAAACTAATTGGAGCAGAAATGCAGATATGCTCATTTCTATGTTAAAGTCACTCCTTTCTGTCTATAAAATTATAACCATTAACTTTTTTAAAAAAACTGTATTTCAGTGATAATATGCAAAATGCATACTGGGAACTGAAGAGAGAAATGTCTAATTTACATTTGGTGACTCAAGTACAAGCTGAACTACTAAGAAAACTGAAAACCCCAACTACAATCAAGAAAGGCAAGTTAATGTTTGCTGGAAACCACTGATTCCAGCCAAACAGCTTGAAGAGCAACTGGCTATCGTTTCTTATCGAAATTTCATCAGATGATTTTGATAAGCCAAAGTATATATAGTATGTTCACAGTCTACCTATTCTCTGCTTTGGCTTCATTCTCATACTGGTCAACTTCACACATAAAGGTGTTGCTGATGTGTTTTTTTCTTCAGTACTGTATTCTTTTCCCCTTGTGGCTTTTTTTCTCAGCCAAGTGTTGCTTTTGTGTATAAGGCTGAGGTGTTAAGTTAGCTCTAGTTGACCTTTTACCACAACTCCTTCTTATATTAAAAAAAAAAAAAGAGAGAGAGACCAAGACACCAAAAGCTATTTTTCATTACAGTGCTATAGAACATATCAAAGACCTAGCTCTTTAAATTGTTTTGAAAAAAATTACTTTGATGCATTCATTGGGTTCTTTTCATTTGGTAAACTTAATTTTTCTTTCCATAAAGGATAGATTGTTTAGAATGGAGACTAGGCATTATCCCCTTATCCCTTTCAATGAAATGAAAATTTTCATTGGTTTGCTTTTCATATGTAACTGCTTGGCTGACTAAACTTTTTGAGTTTTGGGCTAACATAGTAGTGGCTACTTTGCCAAAGCTATTTTTATACCTCAGAGAAAAATCAGTGCATTTGCACTTATTACATAATAGGTATATTCTGAAAAGTTGTAAATTTGAATGCCTTAAGTTTATTTTAAAGGAATGAGTTGTGACTTTTTATAAAAAATAATCGCCACCACCTAATTTAAAATTATATGCACCTCGTATTACCCCTAAAGAGGGCACAAGAGTATTTTATAAATCTCCTCAGGAGTATTTACTAGGAGGGAAAAAGGAAAACTGAAGTCAAAACTCCTTTCAGTTTCCTGAGAGTTATTTATGAATCAGGCAAACTAATATGGTGCCCTGGCAGGCTCCAACTTAATTTATGGTTCATTTTGCCCTTGAGTTTTTCAAGGGCAGGGTTACATATGAGGCAAATGTATGTCCTTTTAAAAGGAACGCACAATAATTTTGTAGGGAGTTTTCAGTGAGGCTCTTTGTTTATATAATAAATACAATTTCCAAAGAATAATATAGGAGACATGCTCTTTCCGTATTTGAGAATGACTCATTCGTGTGTCCCTTCTGAGCTGAAGGATGAGTTCTTTTGGTGTATCAGACCGTAAATTTTCTAGCACACTACAACAGTGGCAGGCTTAAGACCACCACTCCTTACTGCAGAACTCAGTGCTTTGAGGAATAGAAACAGACTAAATCACCTTTTCTCCTAACCTACAGATCACTCTTGTCCAGAAGTGGAGCACCATTACTTCTATGTCTCCTCTACTCCTGCCCTCTTCCCAAGAAAAAAAGGGAATGAGCTTATTTTACAATGTGGTTCAGTTTCTTACAAAATTATAGATTGAAGTCTTTGTTCTAATTCCTAGCATTCTGTCCTAGTTGGTTGAATTGGAAGGGAAGAGAAGTTCATAAGCTCATACTACCGTTATGCTGGCTATCACTAAATAACAGCTTTAAAGCAATTTGTTTTCTAAGCCATTACGTGTGTACTCAACACATTTTTTTTCCTTGACCTATTACTGTAACCATAGCAGAAATGTGTGTTTATTTAAGAAACAGGATTATTTTATAAATTTTATTCAAACTTTTATCCATAAAAGCCTTCGGATATATATTAAAACTTCATTTAGGCCTCATCAGTTCACAATATAATTATTTCTGAAAAAATTTACTTTTAAAGCACCTATGGAAAAAAGATTTGAATAAGCAAAGGATATATTTAACATTACTTTAGAACAGCTTAGTTTCCACTGACACGTAAATAGTCTACAAATCTTTTCTAGCCACATTAAGAGCCAAAAAGGGGATCCTTCCTGTATTTTAACTTTATTGGTTTCCAGCTTCTTAAACTATGGAATTCTTCATCTTCATTAATAATTCTGTGATATAGGCAAGGCAGGATTACTATGTCAATTTTGCAGACAAGAGAAGTGACACCTGGAAGTAATTAAGTGATTTTAAAGTAAAGTCACAATGTCAGTAAATAGTGATCCAGGATTAGAACTCAGATCATTTTTCATCTGTCGTCAAGTCACAATGCCCCAGTGATCACACTTAGAAATGTTAATTTTATTTCCAGTTCTAGATGTAACCAAATTAATGAAATGTTACGTATTTTATGATCACAAATGCCTTGACAACTGACATTTAGCCTGTGTTTTCTTTTTAGCCTGTGCCCCAGTAGGATGCATGGAAGACCTTGGGAGAGACAGCACAAAACTGCACTTGGCGAATTTTACTGCAACATACAAAAGACATTCCCCCCTCTCACCAAACGGCAAAACTGTTTGCCATACCACATCTTCCCCTTTACCAGGAGATATAAAAGTTTTATCAGAGAAAGCAATTCTCCAATCATGGACAGATAATGAGCGATCCATTCTTCATGATGGTACTAACTTTCAGGAACACAACTCTTACGGCAGAAATTCTCTGGAAGATAATTCTTGGGTATTCCCAAGCCCTCCTAAATCAAGTGAGACAGCATTTGGGGAAACTAAAAATAAAACTTTGCCTTTACCCAACCTGCCACCACTGCATTACTTGGATCAACATAATCAAAACTGTCTTTATAAGAATTAATTCTGAAGAGATTCATGATCTGGTCATGCTCCCTCAGTGGCACTCTCAAGAAATTAACAAACTGAAAGCAGATTTTGATTAAACTTCGCAGAGTTCTTCGGTATATACATTTGCACATACTGTTCCACATTATGTAGTTGATTTTCCAGTACGAAAGAGCACCCTCCAGCTCCATGTTCCGGCTAAGAATCAGACATATGCTACTTATTAATAAACTTAAGGTGTTTCAAAGAGACAATTCTACCTTTGATAGTAATTGTAAATAACAGCCTCTCATAAAGAATGGAATTAAAATTTCTTAGACATGGTTTTATAAAGCATGTGAAATGCCTAAATAACCATTCATAAAAATAAGAGGCCATTAATATCTGAGAAAAACAGTAATAAGTTGCTTTAAGTTGCAAAAAAGAGCAAATGGCAAAATGAATAGGTTATGTTCCTATTGACTTTATATTGCATAAAGATGAAGAGTGCATAAAGTTGAATAGTTATCTCTTACAGGTTATTCCATCTCCATATGCTTATTGTGTTTCAAAGTTTTCAAGACAAAATTTTTTTTAATCACAGTGTTAATACTTGAAGTAATGAAATAGTTGAAAAACTATGTGGTGTGTGAACTATTATAATTCTACAGTATTCAATGAGAAGTAGAAAGAGCACCACAAAGGTTTCAGTTTAAATCTGTGCCTTCAGTGGTCCATAATGAAAATGTAAGTATGTAACTGGATAAAGTAATTTTCTTCAAAGAGTCTATACCTGCTTGTTAATGTAGAGCAACTTATAAATTGTTAGTGTTTTTGAAATGTAACATTTTACTCATTGAGCTAGTGATTTTTCATTAACCAAATTAGGAATTATCATTCTGTAAACCAAATCTGTGCTGTATTGATATAGTACAATCATGAAATGTCCCGACTTTTTGATTCTAAGTGGCCTATCATTTATAAACAAGGATATAACAAGGATGACTTCACACGGAAATCTATCTAAATTCTTGCAGGGTGGTGGTATTAACATATTAGTAATATAATGTATTAGTTGGCTTACACATCTTTTGCCTGAGATAAAGTGTTTCATGTAGGAGGCCTTTATCCTTTTTGATAGACAGTTTCAAATACCTTGAACTCAAAAGAATATCTCAGATCTCTTCTATATTAACTGAATAGCATACATACATAAACAGTGTTCACTGTTCACCAGATATTTTTGTCTTTCTATTATCTTACTCACTTATTCAAGCTTGTCTGTGATTAATGGAATTGGTGTCAGATGCTGGAATTTATTGACCAATGAACACAGCTGACTCCAGGGAGTACAATCTCCTGCCAAGTGATAGAACAAAACCCAATATGCATAAAACAAATACAAGACTCCAGGCTTTAGCTAAAGGAAGCAACTACCTGTGTAATAACAAAGCAGCAGAAACTATTTCTCATGTGGCTGCATAGGCTATATATTCTATCTAATCTCTAATGTAGCTTACTGGTTTGCCTTTTTTTAAACCAAGGTTGGAAACTTTCCTTTGTAAAGAAGTAGTATGCGATAATGGCTTGATTAATGTTTTGAACAATGCCAAGAAATTGTTTAATTAAAATAAATTATTTTTGTTTGAAATTGAAGAGAATGTGAAATACTGTCCTTGCCTATATATTCCAAGGTCAGGTACTAATTGTTAGTTGTTCATTTGATACATATTAACAGGCATTTGTCTTGTTAAACTTCTACTTCTTTTAAGTGGAAAAAATGTTCTTCCATCTGACCAAGAGGGTGGCTATCAAACAGGTATGCTAGAAATCAGTGGTTGTATGTTCTTTACAGTGTAAAGTGCAAAATAAATGATGTGTAGGACTCTTTAGTAAAGATTAACCAAAAACTCTACCTAGCCACAAATTTAAAAATGTGTGCTTTATGATCATCTCCGTTGTACATAAGATTCAAAGAGAAATGAGAATGGCCCATCTGTAGTTGATATCTGAGATGGAAAAAATTTTTTTAAAGATTTAATTGAGGGGGGTGGGAGGGAGAAAGAAAATCTCAAGCAGACTTTCCACTGAGTGCCAAGCCCAACAATGGGGGCCTGGATCCCAGGACCCTGAGATCATGAACTGAAAAATTTTATGTTGAGTTCTTTCATACTGCTTGAAATTTACTCCAAAGGGCTTTCCTTGGAAATTTCTTTAATCTTTAGATTTTTATAACCCAGTTCACATTTCACATAACAGAACAAAGAGAACACAGGTAAGGACAAAAAGCCACTTACTCCTTCCTCGATCTCCCATTAGCGAAAATACAATTTGCATCTTCTCTAAAAGGAAACGGAGACTCTGCCAAAATGGAACCTAATTCCTAAGCAGAGCAGGGACATATCTATGTGAGACAATTAGAAAACCAAGTAAGTAGGGGAAAATTTAGACTTAAATTGAGACCAAATCATGCAAAAACCATAATGATCTGATCCGGAGAGGCTACTTCAACAAGGTGAATCTTCAGGGGAAGAAAATCTGTGCACTGTTTCTTAACAGAAATAGTATCAGCCAGAGGTATGAATGAGCAAGCAAGACAACAAATGAGGCAGCTGTACTAGTCAGAGAAGTAGACAAGTGTGGTGGCTAGGCATGGATATCCTGAAAGCTGTGATAAATGAGTAGCTTCTGACATTACAGAAGAATGAACATATTTATATAACCTACTGTCCAGCACCTGTGGGGAAAGTGACATCTACATAAGTGAATTTTCTACATAAAATTGAAGGTGGCTCCTCTGATTCTCATCCAAATTAGAAATCAGCCACACATTATAAATTTTACCAGCTTTTTAAAGCAACGGCCTTTTCTTAATTTGCACCATTAAAAATAAAAATTAAGGTCCTGTGCTCTAGGAAATGTACCAATACCAAAAGGCCAACAGAAGAATATAGGCTTGTTTACTCCTATGGTATGTGGTCTCTAGGTTTCTATATTTGCTTTGCTTTTATCTGCTCTAGTAATCTTCCTTTTGATCTGTGGCCTGGGAAAATGTGGTTTCTTTGGGTTTCAAGTAAGAGTAAAATAGTTCTTTGAGTGGTTCAGTTGAGTAAAGTATGGAACTTGAACATCACATTGGTTCCTTAGGATCCTATCTGCTTTAAACTAAGTCCTTAAAAACAAAACAAAACAAAAAAAACACCTCATCTATTTTATGGGATTGGGGTCAAAAATCTTGTTCTAGTATGTAGTAATTTCTATTTGTGATTTTAATGAGAACTATATATATATATATAATTTATATATATATATATATATATCCATACATTTTTTTTTATTTACTTGGAAACTGGTTGCCATGGCTATAGTGAAGAGTTAACAGCTCACGGAGGAAAAGGAAAGCAAGTTTTGATATAAAAAAAAGCTCAACCTGGAACCAGATTATTGTACTCGGACAATTTTTTACATTAGCTCCTGAAATCATTAAAATATTTTTGGGGCAGGGCACCTGGGTGGCTCAGTTGGTTAAGCAACTGCCTTCGGCTCAGGTCATGATCCTGGAGTCCCGGGATCGAGTCCCGCATTGGGCTCCCTGCTCTGCGGGGAGTCTGCTTCTCCCTCTGACCCTCTTCCCTCTCATGCTCTCTCTCATTCTCTCTCTCTCAAATAAATAATAAAATAAAATAAAATAAAAAAATATTTTTGGGGCACCTGGGTGACTCAGTCGTTAAGCGTCTGCCTTCGGCTCAGGTCATGATCCCAGGGTCCTCGGATTGAGCCCCGCATTGGGCTCCCTGCTCAGCGGGAAGCCTGCTTCTCCCTCTCCCACTCCCACTCCCCCTGCTTGTGTTCCCTCTCTCGCTGTCTCTCTCTGTCAAATAAATAAAATCTTTAAAAAATATATTTTTTTTTCAGTAGCCAAATTAACAGGTCAAGGAACGTAATAATTCATTTTAGGAAATTTTCCATCAAATATGTAAGTAAAATTAATTCATGTGTAAGTACTTTCTTCATCTGTTTCCAAATAATTTTTTACTACTACTAACAATAACCATTAAAGAGCATTTGCCACATCCGAGGCAGTGTCCTACATACTCTACTTACCTGCAATAGTCCTCACAATAACCGAAAATCATTTCCATGGTTACATAACTAGTAAGTGACACAACCAGGAAGGATTCTGATTCATCACTATTCTGCTATACTGCCTTATTATTAATACCTTTGACGGCTGTCCATTCCTGCTTTCCTTTGGTTACTTCTGGTCCCTATGATTAGCCACTGGACGAAAGTAATATAAGGTCTATATAGAACCCTAAAACTCAGTATCTGTTACAGAACTGTAGTTGTAGAAAAATTTACAAAAAATGCATGATGACCAGGCAGACCGTATCCCATTTCACTATTTACTACTCCCATCTCATTTAATAAAACTTGACTTTGAAATTTAAAAGGAAATCTTTATTATTTCCGTAATTTGGGATAAAGCAAACACTTCCTTGAGTCCATTATTTTAGGTGATAATGATTTCCATGAGTATCAGGGCTAAGTATCTGAGTATTTGCCTACATGCTTGTGGGAAGTTTCTGTAGCCTTTTCTTGGCAGGAATTCCAGTTTTTCTGAATTCTTCCCTTTCCTTCAGGTATTCCATTTTGCATTCTTCATAAAAGGCTGGATCATTATAACTACAAGAAGGAAATAAAAATCTTTTAAAAAAATGAAACTGCAAGTGTTTAATTCTAACTACAAGAAGGAAATAAAAATCTTAAAAAAAAATGAAACCAAGTGTTTAATATAAGCTTGCTTTAATAATGTTCAGACATTTCATCAGGTGCAGTCTTTAGAAGTAAATTTTAAGAAACGGCCATAAATTTACTGTAAACATTAGGCTATCAAACTGGATAAGAGGGCGAGGGGGAAGACCCAGTGGTTTGTTTTTGAATGGCAGGATAGAGCGATGAGAAGCACAGCGCGTATCCTCAAGGAGTGCATGGTGTTGTGGGACAGGTAAGTAAAGGCTGCACAACAAGGAAGTATACAAAGTGCTGTCCCAGAGGCATGGCCCAGTGCACCATGGAGACCTCAGAAAGAAGTGGGGAAAGGAGAGATGGCAAGCAGAAGTGCAGGAGTTGCACTTTGAAGGACAAGAGAAATCCAGATTGAAGGTACACTGGAAAGGCACAAAGACGAGGAAAAACAAATGAAGCAACTGCAAATAAATAAGTACCATGACGGCAGATTATGCACGTAAGAGAAAGGGCCTGGGATGAAGCTAGACAGGGCATGGGCCACATCATGAAGGTCCCTGTATGCCACACCAAGAAGTCGAAATCTATCCTGAAGGCAATGGGACAATATTAACAGAGCAACTCTGAAGATCAGTTTTGTGTCTTAGATGATTCTGACAGCATGTGACAGGCCAAAAGGGGGCAGCAGGGTTAGACGCAGGATGCCCAGTAAGTAAACTACCACAATAACCCAGGAAAGAATGATGAGGGCCTAAACTAACAGGAGAAGTTGGGATTAAAAGGACAAAATGGATCTGGGGGAGATTTAGGTAATAAAATCAATAGAAAATTACGATTTAGAGTTAGGAGACAAGGAGGATTCTAAATTCTAGATGCATGACGCAGGAGGAAGAAAAGGAGGTGAGTTCAGTTTTGGATCTGAAGAGAGCAATGTCATGACCTATAGGAAGTAACTGAATGCATGGGTGCAAACAGCTTTCACGGACGTAAGCATGAGGAGAGAACCGGGAACCCACTTTAAGAAATCGGTTAGGGAAGAAAATGCCAAGAAGAAATAAGATGTTGGGGGAACAGGAAAGAGTATAAGGGAAGCCGGATAGAAGGGAATTTTAAGGAATTTCTGGAGGGAAGCCAAGTAAAAGAATGAAAAGCAATTCACTGCATTTGGCTACCTGGAACCCACTAGAAACTTGAGGAGGAGCAGTCTCAGTGGAAGAGGGCAGAAGTGAGACTGCCTTTTACTAAGGAATGAAGATGAGACAGAGATAAAAGAACAAGCATTCATGTTTCAAGATGTCACTATGAATAGATGAGAGGGCAGTGGTTAACTTCATGCAATGTCAATAGTAAAGCAGAGCACTTTCTTATTCAAAGATGAAGAAATAGAGTGTTGAGACTTAAGGTCAAGTAAAACCCTTAACTCCATTTACTTTCAGCAAATGTCACAACCGTCTTTGTTTCCTTCACTGTTTCTCTCTCCTGAACAGAAGCAGCCTCCTCCAACCCTTCCCAGCCCCTTCCCCCCAAATAGACCACAAGTTCTCTATTTCCAGGGGTAAAAGATGGAAGGATTCTTAATGATTAAAATTCAGTTAACAAAAGCTAACAAATACAATTTTAAAGAGCTACCATTTATTGACTACCTACTATGTGCCACGCACTGCTGTAATGAGTTTACGTACAGTCCCTCCCAACCACTCCATGAGGAATAATTTTCCCGTCTTCTGTGAGGAACTTGCCTGAGGCCGCACCGCTAGCTAAGCTCTGGCTGGTCCAGAAGGTAAGCCCAGGCTGCCCTCTCTACAGTTGGCACTCCTGACCCTCTGCCCCAATGATGCCCATGGGAGGGATAATATGGCAAACTAAGAACAAGTTATTATGATGGCTAAAACTGAGGTGTGAAACCCCTTTAATATATAAACTTCTTTGTGACTGAATTTAAATTTTTAACAGGTTCATTTATTCATTACACATCTCTTGGGAGCATGAGGGAATAGAATTGGAAGAAAAACAAGTCAGAGAAGGAACTCTTACTCTATGATGAAATGCTTAGTGCAGGTCCTGGCCCATAAATAAGGGTGTTTCCTCATCCATAAATGCAGAGATTAATTTAACTTCTCAAGTCTCCTAACTACAGAATTCTAAAATAAGTTCGTAAATTCAAATACATATGTACATTATTTGGTATCAAAATCGAAAACTAATATTTGATTCAGATAATCACTTTTTATGTAATTCCCTAAGGAAGCATCAAACCATGCTGACCTATATGTTTCACAGGCTAGAGAAGTACAGAAGGAAATAAGGGATAACCACAACTAAGACCTCACAACTATCACTTAACAATACTAACGTATTCTGCAATACTATCAATAACGCAGACAATGAAATGTGTGGGGAGATACAAGAGAAAGCACTCGGGGCACCTGGGTGGCTCAGTCCGTTGAGTGTCCGGCACTTGGTTTTCGCTCAGGTCATGATCTCAGGGTCATGAGATCGAGCCCCACCTCAGCCTCCGAGCTCAGCATGGAGTCAGCTTGAGATTCTTTCCTTCTCCCTCTGCCCCTCCCCCTGCTTGTGCTCTCTCTCTCTCTCTCTCTACAAATTAAAGTCTTTGAAAAAAGAAAGCACTTGCATTCAAAGAACTTTGCAAATTTTTATTTTGATATTCAACTAAATGTCAGTGAACATGATATTTAAGAATTATTTTAAAATCGATTAACTTCAAAAATCTAAATTTACCTTTGTATCCTTTATTTGATTACAACTTTCCCAGGAGTTAAATTATATTAATTCCCGAATCACAAGGCAGACAAATCATCTAATTCAGTAACTTTTCATTAAGAGAGACAAATATAAGCCCATCTATAATGTATTCTACAGATCAACCTGTTCATGAAAAGGAATTTGCTAAGTCATATGAAAAATCCTGTATTTTTGTTTGCTGACCTTATATGTTTAATCAGATACAATGGTGACCCATGTAACTTGACAAGACCTCTCATAAATATGTTGCTTAATATTTAACAAACTGAAATCTCAGATTGAGCTAACAGTATCAAATGTTTGAGGGGGCAAAGTACAGAATCTATTACATGTAATGAGTTAAGTAGCATACTCTTACCTGCTACATATATTACACACATACACACACACACACACAGAGAAGCACAATGTGGTGACTACTTACTGAGCAGTTAGACATTCTTTCAATGCAGAATTTTCTTTCCGGCATTTTACTACCATAAGGATTCCAGAGTCCTTGCAACATTTGGTAAAATCTGAAAAAGTTTAGAAAGAAAAAAACGACTTGCAGTTACATCAAAAAATTTTTTTAAAGATTTATATGAGAAAGAGAGAGAGAGAGAGAGAGAGAGAGCACATGCGTGGGGCTGAGGGGCAGAGGGAGAGGGAGAGAGTCCCAAGCAGATCCCGTGCTGAGCACAGAGGCCAACGCAGGGCTCGATCCCATGACCCCGAGATCATGACCTGAACCAAAACCAAGAGTCAGCTGGCTACTCAACCGACTGTGCCACCCAGTCACTCCTACTAATTTTTAACAGCTCTAAAACACTCATCCATTTAACATCTATTACCCAGATTATGCTTAGCACATAGTACACACTCCACAAAAGACATGCATACAAATAAAGGGCAGAACAGGATGAGTGCCATTAACTTTGCAGAAATAAAGGATGAACTCCAAAAGGGGGGAGAGAGGACCTCTGAGGAGGCCTCATGAGGATAGAAGGGATGGGGAGAATCAGGAAGACTCCCAACAGAGAAGAAGGGCACCCTTTACAAGAAATGAGTGAGCGTAAAAGGGGAGATGGTTCCAGACACGGGCCTCTGGCGTCTAGTCTCCGCAGGTCACCTGAGGGCATCAAGGCACCCGCTTTAAGACAACCCTGCCAAAGGGCCTTCATACCTGATAACAGAGTTCCCACTCCTTTCCCAAGTCAACTCTTTGATGTCCCTGAAAACAGCTTTCTGTCAAATTTCCATTCTGGTAGTTTGCCTTTTAAATTGTACTGCTCCCTTGGTATCCTGCCTTCTCAGCACTCCCAACTCTGAGAAGCCTGGCGCCATAATCCAGTTGGCTTTGGAAAGTCAGACTCGGTCCTACCTTTTCCTTCCCACAGGACAGTGTGCTTTGCTGCAGCTACTCTCCTAACTATTCTGGTCCTTCCTCTTGTCCACTGGCTACTCTAGTTTCAGCTCTGCCATCTCCAGTCCGCTGTAAGTAACGAACCATTTCCACGTCAGACTTCAATATGATATCATCCTCACACAGAAGCTGTAGGTAAAACAGTGTTTTCTGAGTGTCTTTTATAACTCCTTTAATGCAAAATTATCAAGATTTCCCTCTTTTCTTGGGCTATTACCCGTCTAGTTACTAAAGAATATAATTTATAATTGTCTTAAAGCAAGCAGATTAATTCAGGGGTCTCCACATTACAAAATATGTAACAAAAATAGTTTTAAACCCAAGCAAACTGGAAATGACTGAGATTTAGTAAATGCATAAACAACCTCAGGAGAGGGGCTTTGCCGGGACAGGAGCCCCACAGCACAGACATCTGTATGTACCTGAAGCGGCACAGCATAGTCTGAAGGCAAAGTGGTAAAACAGGAACAAGAACAAAAGATGCAGGCAATGACTTTAATTCAAACAGTTTAATGCGTGTGATCACATGAAAGTGGATGACATGCAATAATTCTCCACATCAAAGACACACCCAGGACTCGCTTCCTTTAGCTGCTTGTTCTCCAGTCCTGGCAGCCCCACCACTGCTCTCTGACCCCTGAACCCAGTCAGCTAGCTTTTTTGCTTCAATTACAAATATTGTGTTCCACTCTGTGCACATGAGCTGAGCTCGTGAGCCCAATCACACCATGGGAATTTCCTCTGTGCCCTCTAACTAAGGACTCCCTCCAACTCAAAAAGGCAGAACAGACTTACAATCAGCTCATTATCAGGGGAGATCCTAAGGGGTGGCTACATGGCTATCAAAAAGTCTATTAATTTTCACTCTGAAATGTCATTAGCACTCCTACATGTGAATTTTTCTACTTAAAGCATGGTATTAAGATTTACTTTTCAACAAGCAATGGTTATGATGCTAATGAAGAATTAAGACATGGGAACCCCATTTGTGGGCACCTGGATGGCTCAGTTGGTTAAGCATCTACCTTCAGCTAAGGTCATGATCTCAGGGTCCTGGGATAGAGCCTCACACTGGGCTTCCTGCTCAGCGGGGAGTCTGCTTCTCCCTCTCCCTTTGCCTCTCCCCTCAACCTGTGCTCGTGCTTTCTCTCTCTCAAATAAATAAAATCTTAAAAAAAAAAAAAAAAGACCTGACAAATCCTCAAAGGGAATATGTATGTAAAGTTAACCCAGATGTGACTAAATCTGGCAAAGGTCTTCTTTAAGGGAACTGCCATATTCCATAGTGGTGACAAACCATGGGCTGATTGCCCTGCATCACCCAAACTTACTATAATCTCACTAGACCTACAGCAGACCAGTCCATGCTCAGATAGTGTCTAGAAGAAAGATCATTAGCATCATGAATTTGCCCAATGAAAATATCCTAGGTGATCAAAACCCTCTTTTCCTGGAGAGCACAAACACAATGGCTATTATCAAAAGTCCACTTTCCAAGTTTATTAAACCCAATACATTTGATAGATTCACAACAGAATGCTTACACACTGCATTATTTTCAGATGCGTTTTCCCTAATATGAATAAAAATATTCTCAGTAGGGAATTGATGCAAGATAGCATTTACATGTTCTGACCACAATAAAGGCACAGTCTGTATATTTTCACACTTGTCCAAATCTCTTGGAAAAACCGTGACTGGCCTAAAGCCTCAAGCTGTTTGTAAGGTTTTTGTCACTTGTTTAGCTACAAGATTTTAATGAGGATCTTGCTTTCATACCACATTAGCATACATTCGTATAATAATGATGTTGCTAATACTGCCAACTGATTTCTAAAGTGGTATTCTAAGACATCCATATAAAGTCTTTGTCTTTCAATGTTAAATGTTATAAAGCTTATATGCCTATATATAATTTAATATTAATTACCACTAAAGATTATGAAAACAAAATTTCATGCATTTAAGTATATCTTAAGGAAATACAAATGAGTATCAATAAACAGTAAGAACAGAGAGCTTTAAAAGTTATTTCAAAATTTAAAGAAACGTACTTAAAGATAACATTCAAGGCTTTTTTTCTTTAAGAACATGGTACCTATTCTTCTCAAACTATTCCAAAAACTGGAAGAGGAAAGAAAACTTCTAAATTCATTGTACCCCTGATACCAAAACCAGATAAAGAAACTACAAAAAAGGAAAACTATAGGCCAATATCTCTGATGAACACAGATGTTTAAATCCTCAACAAAATATAAAAAAAGTTCAACAATAGTGGAATTTACTCCAGGGATATAAGAGTGGCTCACTATTCACAAACCAATCAATGTAATACATCACATTAACAAGACAAAGGGATTAAAAAGCACTTGATCATCTCAACAGACGCAGAAAAAGCATTCGACAAAATGCAAGAGCAAACTAGGTTCAGCGGGAACATACTTCAACATAATAAAGGTCATCCCACAGCTAATATCATACTCAATAGTGAAAAACTGAAAGCTTTTCCTAAAAGTCAGGAACAAGACAAGGATGTCCACTCTCACTGCTTTTATTCAACATAGTACTGGAAGTCCTAGCTGTAGTAATTAGACAAGAAAAAGAAATAAAAGGCATCCAAATTGGAAAGAAGAAATAAAACTGTCACTATTTGCGGATGACATGGTACAATATGTAGAAGACCTTAAATACTCCACTGAAGAACTATTAAAGTGATAAATGAATTCAGTAAACTTGCAGGATACAAAACTAATACACAGAAATTGACTGTGTTTCTATCCAGTGATAATGATGTAACAGAAAGAGAAATTAAAACAATTCCACTTAAAATTGCACCAAAGGGAATAAAATATGTAGGAATAAACTTAACCAAGGAGGTGAAAGCCCTACACCCTGAAAACTATAAAACCCTGATGAAAGAAATTGAAGACAACACAAACCAATGGAAAGATATTCCATGCTCATGGATTGGAAGAACAAATATTGTTAAAATGCCCATACTACACAAGGAGACCTACAGATTCAAAGTAATCCCTACTAAAACACCAATAGCATTTTTCACAGAACTGGAACAAAAAAATCCTAAACTGATTTGGAACCACAAAAGAACCTGAATAGCCAAAGCAATCTTGAGAAAGAACAAAGCTAGATCACAACCACAGATTTCAAGATATAGTATAAAGCTATAATAATCAAAACAGTATGGTACTGGCACAAAAAAAGACACAGAGATCAATTAAACAGAATAGACAGCAAAGAAATAATAAACCCACACTTATAGGTGTAATTAATCTTTGACAAAGGAGGCAAGAATATGCAATGGGGAAAAGACAATCTCTTCAACAAATGGTGCTGGGAAAACTTGATGGCTACATGCAAAAGAATGAAACTGGGCCACCATCTTACACCATACACAAAAATAAATTCAAAATGGATTAAAGACCTAAATGTGAGACCTGAAACCATGAAACTATATAAAACTCCTAGAAGAAAACATTAACAGTAATCTCTGACATCAGCCTTGGGAACATTTATTTTTTTTTTTAGATACGTCTCCTAAGGCAAGGGAAACAAAAGCAAAAATAAACTACTGGGACTACATCAAAATAAAAAGCTTTTGCACAGCAAAGGAAACCATCAACAGAATGAAAAGGCGACCTATTGGATGGGAGAAGATATTTGCAAAAATCTGATATTTAAAATAAATTAAAAAGCTTGAGGGGGGATACTCAGATTCATTATCTCCATTTGTTAGAACATAAAGGGGAATAACATGTGATTCTGACAAAGTGCATTTAGTATGTAGCACCTGGAACACAGATGACTTCTACTTATGGAAAACCAAAGGGCAATGATACATTAATATTGGGCAGGTTCTAAAATGGTTTTTGGAGATTTTCTGGAGAAGACTGCAAAGTAGGAAGACTCTAAGCTCACCTTGTCCCATGATACAACTAGATAACACTCACATCAGTATAAATAACCCAGAAAATTACCCCAAGACTGGCAAAGCAAACCATGAAATGTAGAGAAGAGAGCACCTCAAAGAGAGTAGGAAGGGTGGAGACATGGTGGGGAGGGATGGCAGGTGTGCGGAGAGGAAAGAGAAACAGACTCTCACACTGGAGAGCCCACATGGGAAAGACAAATCCCCATAACATTTGGCTTTGAACACCAAAGGGGTCAAATTTCATGAGTTCTTACAATCAGCAGAGCTTAACACAGGCAACACTAAATATCAGCGGACTCAAGTTCTTGGAGAGCTGAGAGGACAAGAGGAAACTGAGTCCCCATCCTTAAAGAGACAGCACAACAAACAGCCTTCAGAGATGCAGCATGGAAGCAGAAGTTTGAAAAATGTCTGGGGCACAGAGAAAGAAGAGTTATTTTAGTCATCTCAGAGCTCATCCTGGAGGGATAAGGCTCACTGGGGGACTCCTCCAGGGACAAAGGAACTGGCAAGCACCATTTCTCTCCCCTGTCGCCTAGCATATACACACAGCTACCTGCGGGAACCAGCGGGGCACCAACCCTTGCCACCTGACTTGCTAACAGTGTGCCATCCCTCTGCCTGCAAATGTTGCTAACACTGCACCTCCCACTACAATGAGCTTCTACAAAGCTGCGCGTTCCAATACACTCTTGACCAGAGCCCATCCAAAGCAGAACCACAAGCCTGGCAGTGCGCAAGCAGCCATGACAGGGACCAGTGCCACTCCAAAGTGACTCCTGCCCTGGAGAGAAGGGAAGATAACCACACACACTAGTCCGAATGCAACTACCCAGCAGTGGTGTGGGGGCAGACAGGAGTCTGATTGCAGGTTATGCCCACCAATGAAAGCTTCTCAACACAGGGAAAGTGTCCTGCAGTTTGGTGCTACTGCCCTCTAGTCTAACTCAACTCAAGCCCAAGGTGGCCCCTGACTGGTCCACTAACACCGCAGGAACCAAACACTGCCCACAACAGGCAGAGAGCCACTGCAGACAACCGGACTAAAGGAAGGAGCCAAACCACAACACCAGGGTGAATGCAACACACATAGAAGACACCCCTGAAGTGCCAGGTTCTGGTGAACAGGGAACACTGACTGCAGGGCACTACAGGACCTCTTCTTCATTAGGCCACTACTTTTAAGAGCTGGAAACATAGCTGACTTCCCCAACACACAAAAACAGACATGGAGTTAGGCAAATTGAGGACAGAGGAAAATGTCTCATATGAACGAACAGAACAAAATCACAGCAAGAGACCTAAGCAAAATGGAGAAAAGTAATATGCCTGATAGAGAATTTAAAGCAATAAATCATAGGGCACCTGGTGGCTCAGTTCGTTAAATGTCTGCCTTTTGCTCAGGTCATGATCCCAGGATCCTGGGATCAAGCCCCACATCAGGCTCTCTGTTCAGTGGGGAGCCTGCTTCTCGCTCTCCCTCTGCCTGTCACTCTCCCTGCTTGTGCTCTCTCTGTACCTGTCAAATAAATAAATAAATAAAAGCTTAAAAAAATAAAGTAATAAATCATAAAGGTAACTCACTGGACAGTGAGACCCTTAACAAAGAGACAGAAAACATAGAAAAGGAAAATTCATAGAAGAACTCAATAAATGAAATTAAAAACACACCAGATGGAATAGTGGACTAGAGGAAGCAAAAGAACAAATTAGTGAAGTAGAGTACAGAGTAACGGAAAGTAATCAAGCTGATTAGGTGAGCGACAAAAAAAAAAAAAGGTATAAAAATAGACCTAGGGAACTCAGTGACACCATCAAGCGTAATAACATCCACATTATAGGGATATCAGAAGGGTAAGAGAAGGGAAAGGAGGCAAATACATACTTGAAGAAATAATAGCTGAAAACTTCTCAAATCTGGGCAAGGAAACAGAAATCAAGATCGAGAAGGCACAGAATGCCCCAAACAAAATTAACCCAAGGAAGTCCACACCAAGACACAGAATAATTAAAATGGCAAGAAGTAGTGATAAAGAGAATTTTAAAAGCACCAAGAGAAAACAAAACAGTTACATACAAGGGCAACCTCTTAAGACTATCAGCTGATTTTTCAGCAGAAACTTTACAGGCCATTAAAAAAAGGTGGCATGATACATTCAAAGTGCTGAAAAGAAAAAAAAAAATCTGCAGCCAAGATTACTCAATCCAGCATGACTATCAGTCACAACAGAAGGAGAGATAAAGAGTTTCCCAGACAAACAAAGGTTAAAGGAATTCATCACCACTAAACCAGCACTACAAGATATGTTAAAGGGGACTCTCTGAGGGAAAAGGAAAGACCATAAGCAGGAATAAGAAAAGTAGACAGCACAAAAGCAGTAAAAGTATGTTTATATGTCAAAATCACTCAAGGGACAAAATAAAAGGGTGTAAAATGTAAAACCATATACCTAAACATGGAGGGGAGAGGCATAAAGAATGGATTCAAACTTAAGCAATCATCAAATTAATATAGACTACTATATTCAGATGTTATAAACAAACCAAAATTCAAAAACCAGTAGTAGATATGCAAAAAATAGACAGGAATTCAAGTATATCACTAAAGCAAGCCAAATAATCGTGAGAGAAGAGAGCAAGGGAAGAAAGGAACAGAGAACTACAAAAACAACCATAAAACAAAAATGGCAGTAAGTATCTACCTATCAATAATTACTTTGAATGTAAATGGGCTAAAGCCTCCAAACGAAGACAGAGGGTGATGGAATGGATTAAAAAAAAAAAAAAAAAAAAAAAAAAACCAAGACCCATTTATATGCTGCCTACAAGAGACTCATTTCACACCTAAAGAAACCTGCAGTTGAAAGTGAAGAGACAGAGAAACATTTATCATGAAATAGATGGGAAAAGAAGCCAGGGTATCAATACTTCTATCAGACAAAACAGACATTAAAACAAACATTGTAACAAGAGACAAAAAAGGACACTATAAAATCATAAAGGGGACAATTCAACAAGATATGACAATTGTAACATCAGAGCACAGAAATACATACAAATACATAATAAAGGTTAATAACAAACAGAAGAGAAGTAATCAATAGTAAATATAATAATAGCAAGGGATTTTCATGCCCAACTTGCATCAATGGGCAGATCATCCAAACAGAAAATCAACAAGGAAACAGTGGCTTTGAATGATACATTGGACCAAATGGATTTAACATCAGAACATTCCATCCTAAAACATCAGAATACACATTGTTTTCAAGTGCACATAGAACATTCTCCAGAACAGATCAACTATTAGGCCACAAAACAAGTCTCAACAAATTCAAAAAGACTGAAGTCATACCATGCACCTTTTCTGACCACAATGTTATGAAACTAGAAACAAACTTCAAGAAAAAAATCTGGAAAAGAGCATAAATACATGCAGCTTAAATATCATGTTACTAAACAATGAATGGGTCAACCAAGGAATCAAAGAAGAAATAAAAAAAAAAATACATGGAGACAAATGAAAATGAACACAATGGTTCAAAATCTTTAGGGTGCAGCAAAAGTGGTCCTAAGAGGGAAGTTTATAGTAATACAGTTCTACCTCAAGAAGGAAGAAAAATCTCAAATCAACAACTTAACCCTACACCTCAAGGAACTAGAAAAATAACAAACAAAACCTCAAACCAGAAGGAAAGATATGATAAAGATTAGAGTACAAATAAATGAAATAGAAACTAAAAAAAAAAAAAAAACACAATAAAACAGATCAATGAAACCAGTAGCTGGTTCTTTGAAAAGATCAATAAAACTGATAAACCTTTACCCAGATTCATCGAGAGAGCGAGAGAGAGAGAGAGAGAGAGAGAGAGAAGACTCAAACAAAATCAGAAATTGAAAGAGGAGAAATAACAACCAACAGCACAGGAATACAAATAACTATGAGAATATTATGAAAAATTATATGCTAACAAGCTGGACAATCTAGAAGAAATAGAGAGACTCCTAGAAACAGATAAACTACCAAAACTGAACCAGGGAGAAATAGAAAATTTCAACAGACTGATTATCAGCAATGAAACTGAATCAGTAATCAAAAAATTCCCAATAAACAAAAATCCAGGACCATACAGCTTGACAGGTGAATTCTACCAAATATTTAAAGAGTTAATAACTATTCTTCTCAAACTATTCCAAAAAATACAAGAGGAAGGAAAGCTTCCAAATTAATTCTATGAAGCCAGCATTACATTGATACCAAAACCAGATAAAGACATTACAAAAAGAAGGGAACTACAGGCCAATATTGCTGATGAACATAGATGGAAAAATGCTCAACAAAATATTAACAAACTGAATCCAACAATACATTTAAAAAATCACCACGATCAAGTGGGATTTCTTCATGGGATGCAAGGGTGATTCTATTCTGTATTCCCAAATCAATCAATGTGATATATCATATCAACAGGAGAAAAGATGAAAGCCACATGATCAACTCAATAGATGCAGAAAAAGCACTGTCAAGTATAACATCCATTCATGATAAAAACCCTCAACAAAGTAGAATTAGAGAGAACATACATCAATATTATAAAGGCCATCTGTGAAGAATCTACAGCTACTACTTAATCAATAGTGAAAAACCGAGAGCTCCCCTAAGATCTGGAAAAGACAAGGATGTTCACTCTCACCACTTTTATCCAACACAGTACTGGAAGTCCTACCTGCAGCAATCAAACAAGAAAAAGGAAGAGAAGGCATTCAAATTGGTAAGGAAGAAGTCTAACTTTTACTATTTGTAGATGACATGATACTGTATACAGAAAACCCTAAATACTCTACCAAAAATCTACTAGAACTGGTATCTGAATTCACACAGGTCACAGGACACAAAATCAATATACAGAAATCTGTTGCATTTATATACACTAACAATGAAGCAGCAGAAAGAGAAATCAGGAAAACAATCCCATTCACAACTGCACCAAAAATAAGAAAATTCCTGGGAATAAACTTAACCAAGGCAGTCAAAGACTTGTACTCTGAAAACTATAAAACACTGAGATGAAAGAAACTGAAGAAGACAGAAACAAATGGAAAGACCTTCCATGCTCATGGACTGGAAGAACAAATATTGTTACTCAATGCCATCTACAGATTTAATGCAATACCTATCAAAACACCAACAGTTTGTTTTTCACAGAACTAGAATGAACAAATCCTAAGATTTGTATGGACCCACAAAAGACCTTGAACAGCCAAAGCAATTTTGAAAAAGAAAAAACTGGAGCAATCACAATGCCAGGTTTCAATTTATACTACAAGGCTGTAATAATCAAAACAGGTATGGTACTGGCACCAAAATAAACACATTGACCAATGGGACAGAACAGAAAGCCCAGAAATAAACCCACATTTATATGGTCAACTCATCTTCGACAAAGCAGGAAAGAACATGCAATGGGAAAAAGAGACGTGTCTTTAACAAATGGTGCTGGGAAAACTGGACAGCAACATGCAAAAGAATGAAACTGCACCACTTTCTCACACCATACACATAAACTCAAAATGGATTAAAGACCTAAATGTGAGACCTGAAACCATAAAAATCCTAGAAGCATTTCTCTGACAGCAGTTGTAGCTACATTTTTCTAGGTATGTCTCCCTGAGGCAAGGGAAATAAAACCAAAAATAAACTACTGAGACTACATCAAAATAGAAAGCTTCTGCATAGGAAAGGGAACAATCAACAAAACTAAAAAACAACTTTCTGAATGGGAGATGATATGTGCAAGTGATATATCTGATAAGGGTTTAGTATCCAAAATATATCAAGAACTTCTACAATTTAACACCAACAAAACCCAAATAATCCAATTAAAAATGGATGGAAGACATGAGCTGACATTTCTCCAAAGAAGATATACAGATGGCCAGCAGACACAAGAAAAGATGCTCAACATCACTCATCATCAGGAAAATGCAAATCAAAACTACAATGACATCACCTGACACCTGTCAGAATGGCTAAAATGATAAAAGAAACAAGTGTTGGTGAGGATGTAGACAAAAAAGAACGCTCGTGCACTATCGGTGGGAAAGCAAACTGGTGCAGCCACTGTAGAAAACAGTATCGAAGTTCCTCAGAAAATTAAAAATAGAAAAACCACATGATCCATGATTGCACTACTGGGTATTTACCCAAAAACTACATAAACACTAATTCAAAGGCATTCCTGCACCCCTGTGTTTGTTGCAGCATCACTTACGATAGCCAAATTATGGAAGCAGCCCAAGTGTCCATGGAGAGATGAATGGATAAAGAAGATATGGGGTGTACACACACACACACACACACACACACACACACACACACTGGAATATTACTCAGCCATGAAAAAGAATGAAATCTTGCCATTTGCAACAACACAGATGGCTCTATAGAGTATAATGCTAAGCAAAATAAGTCAGAGAAAGAAAAATACCATATGATTTCACTCAGATGTGGAATTTAAGATACACAACAAATGAACAAAGGTAAAATGAGACAAACCAAAAGCAGACTTAACTATAGAGAACAAACAGATGACTACCAGAGGGGAGGTGGGTAGGGGGGTGGTTGAAATAGGTGAAGGCATTAAGAGTACCCTTATCTTGACAAGTACAGAGTAATGTAGAGAACTGCTGCATCGCGATACTGTACACCTGAAATCAATATAACACTGTATGTTATCTATACTGGAATTAAAATTTTAAAAATTATAATTAAAAAATAAAATATGCATAAAGCTGTAAAAAATAAGTAAATAAAATGGTTCCTTTTTAAAAAGATTTCATTTATTCATTTATTTTGAGAAAGACTGTGCCACCAGGGGGTGGGGAGCAGAGGGAGAGGGAGAGAGAGAATCTCAAGCGGACTCCACACTGAGTGCAGAGCCCGACACGGGGCTCGATCCCACCACCCTGAGAGCATGACCTGGGCCAAAATCAAGAGTCAGTTGCTTAACTGACTGAGCCACCTAGGTGCCCCAAAATAGTTCTTAACTCTTTTCTCCATTAGAAGAAACTGATTTCAGGTGGCTGTTTTGTTGGTTTGTTTTTCCATTTTCCCACGTAACTTCGTAATTCCTTTCAAGGTTTTTAAAGGTGTTAATAATAACAATAAGAACAAAATGATAATGGCAACTAAAATATGCTGAGCATTTATTATGTACCAGATACTGAGTACATTAGCTCACTTGAATTTTATAAAAGCACTATCAGATAAGCACTATTATTATCTTCATTTACCAGATGAGGAAACGGATCTTTAGGTTATGTCATATTTCTAAGACCACAGAGCCTGGCACAGACTAGCCTAGAACCAGGCCTCTTCTAATTCCGGAAAAATACTTGTAACTACTATTGAATCCCACTTACTCCTTCCACAATAAGAACATAAGAAAAATCTCCACATCTAGCTGCGATTTCCATGGTCACAGAGTAAACTAAACCCAGGCCAGTTAGCTCACGTGAGGTCACAACTGAAAAGTGGGGAGTGAGCGGGGGTGGCTCAGCACACCCCTATCATCACCACAGGAAAAAATAAGCTGTAGGCTTCCTGTTCAATTTTATGTTCTCATCTGAAATTAAGTAACACCAGATACCTCACTCTCTGGTCCCACCCTGTTTTCTAGAATTCCTATAAAATATATTTAAATATTTAAAGGATTTTACACACTAGAAAGTGGCTTCTCCAAATGGTATATAAGGAAATGCTAAATTCTGTGTTTCAGATTTTAAGTGCTACCAGCATTTGAAAGGTACACATTAGCACAGCCTAGTGTTGCTGAGGAAAGCACCCACCCAGCCCATCCTTTTTAAAAAGACTGCCTGTAAGAGATGCTTTAAGTCTCCTCAAATCACAGTATCCATGATCATTAATAATAGCAGAGGTGGAGGATTTAGAAGGTGATAAAGCAGGGGAAATATAAGTGAATGAGTCTGGTTCATGCCGTACGTTTTTGTTACACGTTCCTCTCTGCACCCACTGCCTCCAAAGTTCAAAGAGCTGTCCATTAACAGGCACTGATCCAAGCAGCTAACAAAGTGGCACATCTCTGAACATGGAGCCTTCCAGGCTTCCCTGCCATCTCCTGTTGGATGCTCCGCCCTCTCGCTCCTCTCACGAGAAGCATGATCACACAAAAGTAGGATCAATGCTTTTAATAATGCAAAGTAATGCTAGCAATAAACTAACCTGCCGTACTTTTTCACTCTTGCAAGAAGTTTTACAGCCTCTTCTGGGGATGAGTATGAGCCACTAGTGACCATTTACACCAATTCCCAGAGGGTCCAGGGAAGAACGAGCTGCCTTGTTCCAGACTGCTGGGACTGAAATGGTGAGAATGGGAAGGACCTCACAGGCCACTTAATCTAAACTCTTACTCGGTTCAAAAGGTCCTTGTTAACCATCTCTCTGTTTAAACACTGTGACAAAAACTCCTTATCTCCCACGGTTGCTAGTTTGTGTGTGTGTGTGTGTGTGTGTGTGTGTGTGTGTGTGTGTGTGTGTATCTAATGCTGCCTCCTCATCAAATGCTACAGGAAATAACATCCCTTGTTTCCTTTTCCTGGTTCAGAGGCAGTGGGAACACTGTTCTCTCCTCCCTAATTGGGTCAGCTTTCTCGATTACTGACAAAACCTGGCCACCCTCCTCATAATCTTCTCGTTTGTCAAATTTATTTATGTATTTAACACCTTGCTTTGCTCCCAAAATGATCTAAAAGAGCTTGGCATCTCCCTTACAAAACACAGTAAGTTTTGCAAATTCAAACACAGTAGGCAATTAAAATATGAAAATGACCATGGCTAGGTCTTTCTTAACAAAAATGAAGATATAAATAAATACATACATAAATATCAAAAATCCTTCGGAGGGAATCACTAAGAGAATGACACATTACTAACCATTCCTCACTCTACCCTCTCTGAGCTGAAACAAAAAAGATTTTTACCTAAGTAAAAAATAGCCTTTGACACCACTAAAAACCACTTATCAGCCTTCTTTTACTCTAACACAGTCATATCAACAACCGAAGGAGAAATACTATAGCATGAAATGCTATGCAGCCACTAAAAAAAAAAACAAAACAAAAAACAAAACACACACACAAAAACAAGGCACACTAACAGGAAATGATCCCTAGGACTCCACTGAAAACCAAGGTGCAGAGCCGTACAGTGCATGTTACCCTTTCTGTGTAGAATAACCCAGGTTTGTGTACGGGTGCATATCTATGTATCTATACAGACGGATGTTTATACAAAAGAAGAACTGGTAATTGGGGTTGCCTCAGAGGAGGAAAACTGGGGCTCTGGGGGGCAAGAAATAAACACATTTGTACGAGTCTGGGTAGTAGACACATGTGTCAACCTTCCAAAATGTAATTTAAAAAAAAAAAGCAAGCAAGCAAGCAAGCAAGCTCTGGGGGGAGGGGAGAGTGGAGTCCGGCTCAGGCTTTGATGAGCAGTGTGAAAAAATACTCTGCGATTTCCTTCTTAAACAAGTGCTTCTCCCTGAAGGCTACTCAGCAACGACTAGGTGGGGAACCCCTCTATATCTCACTAAGAACACCCCGTTCATCACGCTCTAGGGATATTTCTGCACATATGGCTTCTTTTCATTAAATGCTAATTGTTCTCAAATACAAACTTGGACATTCCTTTTCACAAAACACACAGCTACATAGATCCTACTATTCCCATTATACCAGTGCCAAGTGAAAAGCACTATTCCAAGGTAAAATGACACTATCAAAAGTCACACTACTGACTTTCTTGTAATTTAACACGGTCACACCAACTGCCAAAACGGAAGAAATCTGACAATAACATGTGCTACCTTACTCATAAATAGGTCCAAATTCTCAGTTTTAAAAAGAAAAAAAAAAGAATAAAAGACATGCTATGCTAAATTTAGACATTTACTAAGTGTAGTGTCCCTAGTTAACAAGGCAAATCGATCCTTTCAGTTCTGGCTGCAGTTTATTTAAAGACTTTACAATTTTACTACTTAAGAGCAAGTCCTATGGAGGTGTTATCTCACCATTTATATTTTCACAACACTTATGATATTGCTATCACACTCTTAAAATAAATGAAAAGCCCATGCCACATTTCAGACCAATGTAATGCTACAGACTCTATTTTTATTTCTAGAAATAAACATTAAAATAATTCTGTATTGCTCACTTTATTCTTGCAATGTTGAACATTAAAAAAAAGTAAAACTAAGATTTTTTTTTTTAAGTCCAAGGTATACTTGAAAAGCAGAAGTTAATCACTTGGCTTTAAAATTAGGCACTAGAAAAACACAACATTATAAAATTCTCACAACAATAGCATTTTGTGACAAAATTATTATGCTTTTAATTTTCTATTAAATTGTGATTTATTAGCTTGCTACTTTAAAGATTAGTTTGTGTATAGAACGAATTTAGTGGTGCATTTAATGAGACAAGAAGTTAGAATGATGAACATGAAAAGATCATTTCACATTGTAGTGCATGAGCTATTTGATAATTCTAACATAGTACAAAAGAAAGCTTCTCTCTAGATTGATCACGGTTCAGTTAACATCACTGAATATCTAATACCTCCAACTCAATTAATTCTCACCTGATTAAGATCAGGCTGATATTCAAACTAAATCATCTCTCCAGTCAAGTAGAAATCAATATTTCTGATTTTACTTTTAAATTACAAAAGAAAATAAAATGCACGCATCTTCAATATGCCAAGAGTAGCTTTCCTATTCTAGTCTACCATGGCATGGATAACACAGTTGATTAAAGAATTATTCTAATTTGAGCACCGATATGTAGCAGAATCTGATTAATTTGAACACAGAGATGGAATAAAGTAATTAAATATATCTTATACAGGGCAAACAGAAAATTGACATAAAGTAAACTTGACTTCTTTAAAACAAACCTCACTATTTATCAGCTCAAGTAGTTAGGAACATGGGCTTATTAAAGATTGATTACTCTGACAGAAGAGTCTTATTTCAGGCTCAGATATTTACAAGATGGGCAGACACAGTTCTTTTTAGATCATACTTTTTCTACCACGGTGACCTCCAAAAAGCATGCATCTAAACCTGAAAACGACCACATAATGACTTTTCTAGAAAAAAGACATACTGACTCATTCTTGCTAAGCAGGGTAAAAATCAGTGAATCCTAAAATAAGAAAATACTTAGATATTTGTAACTCTTACTACTGAGGAAAACACAAAATAGATTTTCCTCCTCTTTCATTCCTTAATGCCACTTCAAATTTAAGATGGAGGAGAAGAGTAAAGCCAAATTATTTGTTGGATTAATTGAATACAAAGTATTGCTTTGTTTGTTAGCAAACTCAGTAATTCAGATGAAAAGGACAGAAAATTTTCAAACTTTAAACAATACATTGAAGAAAGCAAAATCACAGCTAAAGGTACTATTAGAAGTGAAAATAATAATCCAATTTGGAGAGTACTTACTGTGTGCGAAACATTGTGCGTTATATACATTTACTATATATAATGTATATATCATATGAAAATACTTCTATAAAGTACTTTAAAAATATGAGAATTTATATAAAATATCTATTTCATACACATTATTCTCAAACCTCACAAAATAGGTTATTACTATGTACCTAATAACTCATAGGTGCTTACCTTAGATGTACCTTTTCTGGTGTCTTAGACATGTCAATTCATAGAAAAGAATATGAGGAACCAAAAATTATGCAAACTGGCCTGGAAATAAAGATTCCCAAAACCATACCCTATAAGAGATAGTCACAGAAGTTAGTTATATGTGATAGTTAAGGATATAAAAATTTAGATTTTATGTTAAGGCAGGATACTCTCCAAAGACTTGTAGAAACTGATGCTGGGCTGCCTGGACAACTTGCACGTACGCATGCAACTTGGAAGGTGGGCCACTTGTATGTTATACACAAAAGGACCGTCTTTACTTTCATGAAAGACTGTTCTATTTTTGTTGAATCACACAGACATTTCAGTTTGATTTTCCTACGTATGACTGAAGCACATTATTTTTGGAGAAATATTTTATATATGTGTGTGTGTGTATATATATATATTATAAATATATATTATGTATTTTATGTGTGTATATATATTTTATAGTATTTATATATACATATATATATATAAAATAAATACTCCAAATATAGAAAGTAACAGTGCAAGCAGACCGTAATGAACCAGGGCACATGCCCCCCCCGCCCCGTTTAAAGGTATAGCAGTTACTTCATTCCAGATAACTTGTTTGCCTTGCAGGAATGGGAAACACATCATTTCCGGATCTGAGAATTTACATTTTTTTTAAGCTGGAATTTTTGTTTTAGGTAAAATCTCACAATTTTAAATAGTTTAGCTAACTTTGTTTTCTAAGACACTGCACAGAGGAAAAACAAAATATGTCTACATAATGGGTCTTGGTTGGAAAGCTGATGGTCTGTGTCATTGACATGAAAGGCTTTCTTGAACACTTCACCTCTAGAATAACTATGCACATGTGGTTATCCATTCAAAAACTACTATCACTCACTTGACAACTACTGAAGAAGTCTCATAATTATTCTAAGTAACATCGTAGCCACAGAAGCCAAGTAAATGGAGACTCCCCAATCTTTCCATGATCCCATGAGACCATCTCTGTCATGACGGATGTGGTGTGTTTACTTCCTTCCAAGAACCAACAACAGGGAATCAAAATGGGCCCTTAACTGAAAGTTTACAGGTCCTTTGGGTTAAACATCTCTGTATGCTCCAAGAAGCACCTGAGGTAAGAAAAATGTTTCCTTTGAGTGGATGCTACTTTAAAAAATAAAGGGATTTCTTTTCCTCCTCTGTTAAATTACCAGACACTTGGTAACCTAACAAATTGTCTGTCTGCTGCCCTCAAGAAGTGTCTAATGGAGCAGCAAAACAATGACACCCTTAAAATGTTAAACAATACAAAATAAAACTGCAATTATGGAAAAATGACAAGTATCACATGACAGTAAAAGACCGACTGCCCAAAGAGGGCATGTGCAATGACTGATAATACCAGTCCACAGGTCCAAGGGCACATCTTAGCCTACTGGAAAGCAGCACAACATTTAAAGGACAACCCACCCCCCATTTGCAAACATGGATGGAAGAATTCCAAGAAATGTAAAACAGCCATCTCTATCTTTTTCCCCCTACTAGTCTATTAAACAATCTGTGAGTACAAAGGATAAAATGAAGAATTCTTTAAAGTATATCTAATAATTTTACATTCTCAGAATCCCATATAATAGCAGTTAATTATACTCATGCATAAAGCATTATGGCAAAATCTAACAAGTCAACAACATAGGGGTTGGTCTTCAGCTACTTAAAAGACACTGCTAAGTAAGAATTTTACTTTTGTTCTATATTTCACTAGTAACTTTCATTAAGATAATAAAAATAAAATATAAAGTATAAAAATAAAAAAGGATTTGGAAATGTTCTGTCGTAGGAAGTAGAGAAAGTAGCTGTCACAAAGTCTTATGTTAGAGTCCACAAAGAATATTTTTAATTTTAAAACAGAATGTCAACAGGGTTGATTGAAATAAAGAGAAATAAATTAATGCTAAATAATTACTAAGGAAGTTTTGTTTATGGAAATGAATAATTCAGTGTTTTACAAAGTAAATTCAAACAGCAGCTGCTTTGCTGACATTAAGCTTTCTCAAAATGTACAAACTTTAAAACTAGAGAATCATCATTTTTTTTTTTTAAAGTCAAACAGAAAGAAGTTATTCCTAGGTCTTCTGGTTTTAGTATAAAATATTACATGGTTACCAGGGTAATCAACCAACCATTTAAGGAGTCTCAGCATTACATTTTTCATGGAAGGTATCTGTCACATTCTTGTTAACTGAATATATGCATAATTCCTGGCTTGTTAAGTCTAAGAACAGCTGGGGGAGAAAGGAATTCAGATTTCTAGCAATCTGTTCCCAATCCACTTGGTCCTGGGTTTTATTCAGATCTCAAAATAAATCTTATGCTTGCCTTTAACTCCATGGCACTTCCATGTCTGTCTCTTAACTACCACTTGCTCCCGTATATTGGTTAGGAGCTCTTCCTCCTTCCAAGGGAAATGAACTCAAACATAAAACAAACACACTTTAAAGAAATTGCACGCATTACAAATTAAGTTCATTTTTACTAAAATAGTGTATCCATAGCTTTTATCCAAAATTATTTTATCCAAATAATTGATCCATAAAATCAGTATCTCATAACAGCAGATAACAGATATGGAAACTTGAAAAATAATGTTGCAAGTACCCTCAAAGATCAATCTGAAATTCGAGCAAGATACTTCCCAACAGTCACATAAGACAAAAAGAAAACCAGGTTCTAGTTACATAAGATTATTTTAGAATTATCTGTTGTATAAGGCAAACTACAGTCTGCAGTTTTAGTGCATCATGAAAATTTAGTAGATTACAAATGGTATTTGTTTTCAAAAATAAAAGAAAATAGGGGCACCTGGGTGGCTCAGTAGGTTAAAGGTCCAACACTTGATTTTGGCACAGGTCATGATCTCAGTGTCATAAGATGGAGCCCTGCATCAGGCTCCTGCCCAGCGGGGAATCTGCTTGAGAGTCTCTCTCCCCCTCCCCTCCCCCTTCCCCTGTTCTCTCTCTAATAAATAAATTTTTTAAAAATGAAAGAAAATAGGAAATATCAACATACACTATGCATTTCCTCTATATAAACCTATATATCTAGGGGTGTCTGGGTGGCTCAGTTATTAAGCGTCTGCTTTCAGCTAAGGTCATGATCCCAGGGTCCTGGGATTGAGCCCTGCATCAGGCTCCCTGCTCAGCGGGGAGTTTTCTTTTTTTTTTTTTTTAATTTTTTTTACATGTTTTATTTATTTATTCATGAGAGTCAGAGAGAGAGAGAGAGAGAGAGAGAGAGAGAGGCAGAGGCAGAGGCAGAGGGAGAGGGAGAAGCAGGCTCCCTGCAGAGCAGGGAGCCCGATGCGGGACTCGATCCCAGGACTCTGGGATCATGACCTGAGCCGAAGGCAGATGCTTAACCATCTGAGACACCCAGGCGCCCAGCGGGGAGTCTTCTTGAGATTCTCTCTCTCCCTCTGCACCCCCGCCTGCTCATGCTCTCTCACTCTCTTTCTCAAATAAATCAATAAAATCTTTAAAAAATAAAAATTAAAAAATAAACCTATATATCTATATAAATATATTTCTATATACCAAGTCCTATTCTAGACACTTGGGACAAATGAGTAAAACAAACTCAGGATCTCTGCCCTCGTGAAACTTATCCAACAGGAAGATACACAAGAGACATAATATTGTATAGTATGTTCAAATATGGTAAGAGTTGGAGTACCTAGGTGGCGTAATCAGTTGAGCATCTGACTCTTGGTTTCAGCTCAGGCCATGATCTCCAGGTTGTGAGATTGAGCCCTGCAGCAGGCTCCGTGCTCAGCGTGGAGTCTGCTTAAGTCTCTCTCTCCCTCTCCCTACACCGCCCCTGCCACCGTGCATGTGCACGCTCATTCTCTCTCTCAAATAAATAAATCTTAAAAAATGTATATATACGGTAAGAGTTATAGGGACAAAGGAGAGAGAAGTAAGGCGCATTATGGGAGGGTGGTGACAGTGGGTTGCATTTGATGTAGGGTTGTCAAGGTAGGCCCTTCTGAGAATTTGAGGGAAAAACTTAAAAGAAGTGGAGGAATGAGTATCATCATTTATACACCCAATGACAGCGTAATATAAATTCTTTAGTTTCTAATTCTGTACATGACAAATCAAAAAATATTTATAAGGCAAACAGACCTGAAGACAGAATTACTGTAGCTAAAACTAAATTTCAAGAACTGGATTCCTAAGCACAATACAGGTGGCCACTCCAAGCACCAAAGAGAAGGCAATGCTACTAATGTCAACAAAGTTGCTCTTGTGGGAATCAGGGCCTAATTTTAGGATGTCACTAAAATGAAAATAAACACTAAAGACAAAAGAGACACATAAAAAGTGATTTAAAATCTAAAGCAAAATGAGCTCAGATTAAAATGCATCTATTGAAAAAAACAATATTCACTAAAGATATTTCTAGGGTAGCCAAGCGTGAGAACAGCATTCTCCACTTCTTCTAGAGTCTACGGATTCTTCTGTTTTCCTAAAAAAAAAAAAATCAGTAAATACCATAAATTAAGCATCTCTGCAACTTTTTCCTGGGTAACAAAGAATGAAGAAATGAGTTTAGTTAATTAACCCAAGCCTGATTTCTAATATAATAAGCTCCTTGAGTAATAGGGAACATGAGTATTGGCTGATGTTTTGGAATGACAAAACTGGAAGTAAGATTATTATATAATGCATGTACTAAGGACCTATGTCCTCTTTTTTTTTTTTTTCTAGTCAGAAAACACAAATATATTTCCTTAAAGAGAAAGTAGGAAAAATAATGTTACATCCTAGGTTAAAACCATGTTCTTAATTCATAAAAATGAAATAGCATGAGCAAATTTAGGATCTGGTATTGTTACTTTATGTTGACTTTCACTTATCTATGTTAGTTTCCATTCATGCTTTAACTTGCAATTAAAGAGGTTTATTTCTTTTTATTTATGAAATACAAGCAGTACTTAACTTCTGATACTTATCAATAACCATGTAGCTATACAAATATTTTATCTTACCTATCTTATAAAATCCTATGAAAAATTTTCTCAAATCCATCTGAAATGGTTAGTAAAATTTATTTCTCCTATATTGTAGAAGAGAGAAATTTATTTCATATGACAAAAAGGAAATATTATCCCCAACTTTTGCTATTTAACTATATAATCTGCAACTTCAAGCTGTTCTGTAAGAAAATAAGGCAATTTTTGCATATGAATGGGGAAAGATGTTTCTGTTTTGTACATACAACAACTGAGTCAGGGTCTCATAATTGCAATGCCAGTTCTGTAACTTTTTTGATGGAATTAATTTATGTGATTGCCCCAGAACTGGCACTGATTAAGGGTGCTTAATGGGTGTATACAAGTTATGGTAGATGGGATCCACTGAAAACTCTTCTACACAACTGGACATTAATTAAAAAAAAAAATCACTAACTTCACATTTATTTTACCCAATTAAAATGAGTTCAAAAAAATTACAATTATCTTCTTCCCTTATTTGAAATTCACACAGTTCAAATTTAATCATGCATCCAAACACACAAGGTCTTAGAAAGAAAATTAACACAGAGGAGTTCCTGGGTGGCTCAGTCGGTTAAGCGTCTGCCTTCGGATCAGGTCATGATCCCAGGGTCCCGGGATCGAGCCCCACATCGGGCTCCCTGCTCAGCGAGGAGCCTGCTTCTCCCTCTGCCTGCCGCTCATCCTGCTTGTGTTCACTCTCTCTCTCTGCCAAATAAATAAATAAAATCTTAAAAAAAAAATTAACACAGATTTTACAGAACTCAAGGGTTTTTGAGTTAAAGAAAGGT
This sequence comes from Callorhinus ursinus, assembly GCF_003265705.2. Lineage (NCBI taxonomy): Eukaryota > Metazoa > Chordata > Mammalia > Carnivora > Otariidae > Callorhinus > Callorhinus ursinus. Next base: position 133,163,823 of record NW_027397063.1, on the reverse strand, counting down.
ATATGTTTTGCTTTAAAAAAAACTCTGTTGTAATGCCTTATATTAGAGACCTAAGACACAAAGCAAATTTTTGTTAAAAGCTGGGTATCTTCTTAACTATGTCTCAATTCACTGACCTCAAACTTAACATGTCCAGGTTCCCTGCTTCCTGCAAATCGCCTGAAGTCAAACTTTTGACATCATCACACTTCAGGGGTCATCCTTCCAGTCACTAAGTGCTGCTAATGTTTCCTCTGATGCTTCTCATTCTCACCGGCATCTTCCCCAAAAGAGGCCCAATGCTTGTAACTTAATGAAAGGAAAAGCATCCCCTTTCTCTAACATCTCCTCCTCCACCCAGCCATCCCCCATAAATAGAACAATCACTTGTTTTCTCTCATGTCACCAGAGGTGTGACGTGACGAGATTACAAGGACGTAACTCTATTGGAACTACTGCAGCTACCCTCCCGGAAAGTTCCTGTTTCTAAGAGAGACTTACATAAAAGGCATGATTAGCATCATATCAATTTAAGGGAGGACTGACTTGAGATTCAAAATAATCTCAACAATATGGACAACCAGGGGGAAAAAATTTAAGGTGAAATTTCTCAGGGATAAATGCAAACTCCTGCATTTAGGTTTAGAGAAATACTTCCAAATTTTAGAAGAGAATGACAAATAAACTCAACGTGATCCAACAAAATGAAACACGATAAATACAACACCTAAACCCATCTTAGTATCAGTGTCCCAGTCACAGTGGCACAAACTCACAGATATCTTGTGCCCTTCTCTGGGGACCACATATTTGTTTAGATGGATCTTGACAAATAAGCATGTTCCTAAAGAAAGATGATCAGGAGATTGAAAGAAAAACCACAGTGTATATACAGTTGACCCTCGAACAACATGGGTTTGAACTGTATGGGTCCACTTATATATGGGTTTTTTTTCAATACAGTACAATAGTATAAATGTATTTTCTCTTACGATTTTAATAACATATTCTCTCTAACTTAAAGAATACAGTATATAATACGTATGCAACATATGTGTTGACTGTTTATGTTTTTGGTAAGGCTTCTGGTCCAGGGTAAGCTAATAGTAGTTAAGTTTTGGGGGAGTGAAAAGTGATACGTGGATTGTCAGCCACGGAGACAGGGATGAGGACGTTGGCATCCCTAACCCCCATGTTATTCAAGGGTCAGTTGTATACACCACGTTATGTACTAACTACATCTTGGAAATCTACTCAGGGTATGCATGGGAAAATACAGAAATTTTCAATTTAACCTGAAATGAGCTCAAGAAAGGAAACGAGACTATGATTAGTAAAGTAGGCTTAAATAAAATCTTGGAAGACCTTAAATGTAAGACTTTAGACCTGATCCTATCGGCAGTGGAGAATGACATGAACTAAACTGTATACTTCGGAAAGTTTTACCTAGCAACTTTTAGGGTAAAGTTAGGGAAGATGAAGGAAAAGAAATTTTCTAGATAGGGAGAGCTAGTCTATATGCTAATAAAACAATTCAGACAACAGATACTGAGGATAGTTCTGGGTTTAAAAAAAAAATCATAGGATACTGCAAGCTCATAAACTCTTCCACAGTAAGATAAACAAAAGGAGTTTCAAAAGAGGAAAAATTGTCCAACTGCCACAATACAAGGAAAGAGGTATATATAGTCTCATACCTAAACTTCAAAAAAATAATAGGAAAGAAAGAAAAGACTGGCAAACTCAGCATGGTGAGGCTCAGCATGGCATGGCCACTAGTCCCATTTCCACCCCTTAGAACACACTGGGGAAAGAAAATGAATTTTAAAAAGTACTGAGAATCTCCACTAGTAGCACTCCTTATTCTTGAGAGCAGCAGACCGAGGGCATAAATAGGAATCCTAGAGAAAAGTAAAAAACAAAACAAGACCCCTTAGAATAAAAGCCTCTACCCACCTACAGAGGATCTCAGCAGGGGTGGAAAAGCCCACAGTAGGCCATTTCTCTCAGGGCTCCACGCTTTAATAGAGAGGATAACCCAAAGGTAACCCCACAGGAAAAAAGGAAACATTCCTGAAGGCTATTTAACCAAAACACTGCATTGGCCAGTACGCTCCTTTTCTCCCCTCCCTCCAGGCTTCAGGAAAGTACAGAGAAGAACACCTCAGCCCTCACACTATAGCCCACAAGGGAAGACAAACATATCAGAGAAAGGTGGCAGGAGTGTTAAAGAGAATTCACCCACAATTTTTCAGAGAAACAACAGGGCAACTCTGCAAACATACCCTAAGGAAAAAAAGATTCATCTCAAATGTCACACTATGTAAGAACTTAATAAAAATATAAATTCAAGAAAGCCAGACTTCAAGGAAGAGTTGATAAAACTGAGATTTAAGAGGAGATAAAAATCTAAATTAAAGCTCTAAACAGATCTGTAACAGTGCTGATATATTAGAAATATAACAAGAAGAGACTACACACAGCTAAAATTTAAATGAGAGATTTTGTGAGAATGACTTTAGATAATCATAGTAAATATAGAGGAAAAAATTTAAAACTTTATGCAAACACAGAGAAAACCAAAATGTGGTAGGCAGCTTCTAAGATGGCCTCAAAATATCCCAGTCTCCTGGTATCCATGCCCTAGAAGAAACCACTTCCCTTGAGAACAGGCTAAACCTAGCGGTTTCCTTCTAACTAAAGAACATGGCAATGTGAAGAACAGGATGTCACTGCCATGGTTAGATGACAAAAGAGCCTGACTTCTGTGTTGTTACCAGATGTTCTCTAGTCCTTTCCAGTTTGCATGCTCTGATGATAAAAACTGCCATGAGGGAGAGACTCATGTGCAAAGAATAGAGGGATGTCCTCCAGACAACAGTGAGCAAGGAACTGAGACTGTCAGCACAATATCCCACAGAGGAACTGAAGGCTGCCAACAACCACTGGATAAGCTTCCCAAGTCGAGGCTTCAGATGAGACTGCAGACCCTGAACCAACTCCTTGATTGCAGCCTTGTGAGAGAGAGACTAAAGCAGAGGACCCAGCTAAGTCATGTTAGATTCCTGTCCCACAGAAACTGTGAGGTAATAAATAGGTGCTGTTTTGGCCACTGAGTTTTGAGGTAATTTGTTACATAGCAAATAGCATCAAGTGGTAACCCTGTTTCAGTGTTCCAAGGATGACGGGTCTCTCTGAGGTAGAAAATCCAAAAAAAGAAAAGAAAAAAATATTTTACATGATAATTTAAGTTTTCTGACATGAAGAATTGAATCTGCAAATCAAAAAGACACCATATATTCCAAAAAGAACTGATAGAGAACAATAACCACCTAAGATATAGCCTATAGACCTAACCAAAGAATTAAAAAAAGAATTTTTCTACTCTCCAAGAAAAATCAAAACTCCTATGGCAGGATAGTCATGAGGCAGGGATGAAAATCAGGCTCAGAATTCCCAGAGCAACATTCAATGTCATAAAATACTAAAACAAGGTGTACAAATTTCCAAGGGAAAGAAAATATGACCTGATAATTTTATACCTGCCTTATTACGTCATACACGTATAAGGCAACAAGCAGTCATTTCCAAACATGATAGATATCTAGGATTCTAAAACCCAAAGATTCTTAAACAAATTATTTGATAATGAAGTCTAGTCAATCAAGCAATGAATCAAAACAAAGAAGTAATAAAGGGAGGAGATGTGATGAGCACTGAATTTATGGTTACAGAAAAGAACGGACGTATTATAAATGTCAACAATAAAAAAAACCTTATAAAAAATGGAACCTAAAAGGCAGGATGTGGGGAAGTATAATTTCACCTTCAAAGCAAGGAATCAATTGATAATGCCCCAAACTAGAATATGAACTTTAAAACGCACAATGATTCAAGCTTATTAATGGCTTTTACATAATTTTTTCTTAAGATCTGAGGCACATTAAGCAGTAATACATTTTTTAACCAGGAAAATTTTACCTGAACTTCAGTAACTCTTTCAGTTTAGTTTAGTTTTGCTAAATTCAACTTTAAAAAATAGTGCTTTTTATATAATCCATTCTGTTTATGTTCACAGAGATACCTGTATTTGTGAATGCTGAGATTTAGGGTATGTTTTTGGAAGGGATTTCATCTTTTTTATATTCTTTACATTATATAAATGGAGTATTTATAATTTGTAGTAAAAGATATTTTTCTAAAAAATTAACAATAACATGTAGGGGGAGTAAGTAATGAAAGCCTCAATCGGCATAGAGGTATTGAAAATAGAAATTTTCACATATTATTTGAAAGATTCCTGAACTGGGACTAGTAACCCTCAAAGGCTCCATCTAATGCTAAGTTTCCAAGATCACAGAATTTCTCCTATATAAAAATCTAGGCAACATGAAAATCCCTGTTTTCTATTATATCATTAAGTCTAGACTTCTTTGTTTGGCTTTCAAGGAGCACCAAAATATGATTCCAACTGCAACTAGTTTTACATAATTAGGCCAATCTGCTCACTGTCCCACAGATAGCTTGCACTGTATTCAGCTTTCATGTTTTAACTCCTATGTGGGATATCTTCTAAATAGTTGGATATTGAGATGTTACCAATTTATAGGCTATTTCATCCCAATACTTAATAAGATAGACAGACTTGAGTTTTAAAAAAGCTATCTAAATCTAACCTAGCTAAAACGTCTATCTGCTGCATAGAATTCTTCCTAAACTCTTAGAAGTTAAAACATTTTTTTTCAGAATTTCTAGAGCATTCAGACTTTTCTATATAAAAACTCTAAGTTAATACTGTTACATAAATTTGATTAGTCTTAACACAAAAAATTTAAAAACCTGGAAGAATAGAAAAAGTAGTAAATATTAGGTTAAATATATTTAGTTAGAAAAAAACTTAAAAGAAAAAATTTTAAAGTTTTTAATTAAAAATAAAATGAAAGGGTGATACAAATAATTCTGATATGAAATATGTTCTTAAACCTTTGATATGGTCTTCCCAATCAAATATTTCATATTAGGTATTTTTAAAAGAGAATTTTACGCATTTATATAGAATGCTACAGTTTACAAAGTGTTTGAATGCTCTTTTACCTCTAAAAATAATTTTACAATTATAATTATCCACAAAAGGACAATGAGCACATTCAAAAACTAGAAAACTATAAAAATGAAAATTTTAATTGCTTCAGTAAGAAACAGTTTATGAAACATCACAGATTTATCACAGAAACATATTCATCAAAATCCTCTTTACCAAGACAAAACTACTTTTGCGAGTAAGCAGCTAAAGCTTTCTTACTTGTTCTTCCTCTCAACCATGATTAAAATATTTATATTCCTTGTTTCAATATTCCAACATTCAGAATGGTAGCTGTAATTCTGTTTTTCCCCTTCATTGTAATTTTAAAATCTAAAATTATCTTTAGCTGATGCCTTGAGTAACAAAACTTTATTAATAAACCCTAACATTTAATGTTACATTTAGAGTAATGGGAAGGAGCATAAGTCAATGTAAAGATGAATATGGCTTAACTATATTCTAAGAAAAGCATTTCCATATATTTCTACCACAAGATGGAGATAAAGTAGACATATTTACATATATCTAAAAGATATAATTTTTAATAAAATATTTGATATCATGTAGTTCATAATTAGAAATATATGCTGATCTTTATGATAAATAGAAAGGTAACACTAGTTCATATGACATCAGTTTCAATTAAAGTCATTTCCAAAATATTCTTTTGATAAAAGAAAACATAAAGACATACAATGTTTTCATGTTTCAATTCATTTTACACAGGAAACTACCAGTATATTAAGATTATTTTTAAACATACACTGAAGATGATTCATATGTCTATACCGGCGCTGTCCGAAAGAACTTTCTAAAATGACGGAAATGAACAATAGTCTGCATTATCCAATGTGGTAGCCACAAGCCACACGTGGCTGTTGAGCATTTGAAATGTGACTAGTGCTATGAAAAATTAAGTAACTAATAGGACTAGTGACTACTAGCTACTACTAGCTACTAATGACTACTAAATCTATATCATAGCCAGTTTAATATTTTAATTTATATCAACACCTAATGGAGTTTTCAGATATTAAATAAAAACCTAAAATATAATTATGAATTAATGATACAAAAATGTGTTCTGACAATAATCGAGGTTTTTCCATAACCATGAGGAAAAAAAGGGAAAAACTCAAACTACAGGGATGAAAAAAATATTGCACATTAGGGGTCAGTCGTTAAGCGTCTGCCTTCGGCTCAGGTCAAGATCCCAGGGTCCTGGGATCAAGCCCCGCATCGGGCTCCCTGCTCCACGGGAAGCCTGCTTCTACCTCTCCCACTCCCTCTGCTTGTGTTCCCTCTTTCGCTGTGTCTCTCTGTCAAATAAATAAATAAAATCTTTAAAAAAAAATTAAAAAAATAAAAGAAAGTTTTATACCATCCTTCAAAGGGAATAAAAGGGCATTATTAAAACATACACAATACACACAAATCTTTTAAAAATATATTAATGACCATATGAACTTTCATATTTGATTTAGAAATATGCTTAAATATTCAAAATATTAAATATCAAATAATTGTACACAAAATAAACTCCATATTTACCACTTAATCAAGTCAAAGTTTAGTTAACATTTTCAAAAAAAAAAAAAAAAAATTGCTCCCTCTTACCTAACAGTAAGAGTCTAACTCTGCAATTACAAAGTACAGCACTTTGCAACAGAGAGAGATTCCAACAAAAATCCACTGGACCTCAATCAATTCCAAGCTGGGTACCATTTAGACTAGAGAGCCAATAGCCAGGGTGTTTCTAGCTAGGAGTACTCTCACCATCCAGACAAAGATGTCAGTCACAGGTGCTGAAACCAAAAGGAAAAAATTTCATGACTGCATCCTGAAAGCATAAAGATTCATGACCAAACCACTTTACTCATGTCTTTACTGGGTTTGGGCAGATAAGGGAGGGAGCTGACCTGAAATGTTATCAAAGCAACACTGAGGAGGTAAGAGTGTAGAAAAGAATTTGTGGAATGATCAGCAAATAATTCTTGAAAATATGTCGACGGCTGGACTATTCTGGCACTGGTGCTCTGACTTTAAAACAAAACAAACAAGAATATTTACTTATGTTTAATTATCTGTAGGTTACAAAATCAGGATGTTCTCATTCCCAATAAATAGTCAAAATCAGCCTGCCATTCAGCAGATCTACCCTTCCCCCAAAAGATCTCATTAAATGATTTCTACATGTGCTGTGTTGAAACTGAACCCCTAGAGGGCAACTGAGCTTCAATTTTTACCTCATAATATACTTCAGTTCCTAACCAGTTTATAGATACCATGACCTATTTCCTTATACCTTGGAACTTTTCCTTTAAAACAAAGGGAAATGGAAAGAAGAAAACTAAGATATTCCACCCACCAATGAAAAATACCATTACGGAATGTGCTCTTAAACACTGATAATTCAAAGATGAAGAATATGGTGTATTCTTATAGATGTATTCCTGAATAACACAGATCATAAACGAGTATCTGAATATTAGCACTCTCAGTAGGAACCATGCAGCAGATAGGAAAGTTATACTTAATGAGTCTATTTAATATAAATGCTTTGCATAACTTTACATTTGTTAAAGGACAAGTTAAAATTTATAGGGAAAAAAGGTGAAGAACCCAATCTCACTAACAATTAACCCTATATAAACTACCCAATATAACTCACTATAGGAAAACCAGTGGCCCCTTCAAAGTAAAAAATGTGACAAGATTTCCTAACTGCCCATCTCAGCTAATTCTATACCATGAGGTACAAGTGTTGATACTCAAATAGGCCTACTTAAAATACTGACATACCAAAAAAAGAAAGAAAAAGAAAAAACAAAACATTAATGTATCAATGTGAAAAAATACTAGCTAGCAAGGCCACTAACCTATACAATGCAACAATGACATATTTGATTAGCCTTTTTTTTAGTGAAACTTGAGAAATTAAGCATATGTAAGCCTAACATGTATATACCAGCAGAGAAACATAGCAGAATGAGTTGAACATTTACCTGGATGATATATGAGGTTATGATAGTAACTTGATTATTCGTGGTTTTTTTTAAAATCCAAAAAGATTTTTAAACAATAAACTCTCATATTTGTATATTTACTTTACAATATGTACTTGTTAATTGGAACAAAACTTTAACTCAATCCATAGGGTTGTTTTAAGATTTATTAATTTGACAGAGAGAAACAAAACAAGAGAGGGAACACAAGCAGGGGGAGTGGGAGAGGGAGAAGCAGGCTTCCCACGGAGCAGGGAGCCCGATGCGGGGCTCGATCCCACGACCCTGGGACCATGACCTGAGCCAAGGCAGACGACTGAGCGACCCAGGAGCCCCGGGGTTTTTTTTTTTTTTAAATTTTATTTATTTATTTGAGAGAGAAAGTGAGTGAGAGAGAGCACAAGCCAGCGGGGGAAGCTGAGGGAGAAGGAGAAGCAGACTCCCCGCCGAGCTGTGTGCCATGGGATCATGACCTGAGCCGAAGGCAGACGCTTAACTGACTGAGCCACCCAGGTGCCCCCAATCCATGGAGTTTTTGAGTGTGAATGTGTAACCACACAAGGCCTTCCTCCCCACCAGGGTATGTCACCAGTGGCTCAGTGCCAGAACCACCATCCTCTGGAAGGCAGAGAATACAAACACATGCTGGTTAAAGACCCTTTCTCCATGTCACAGTAATTTTCTTCACTAACTTTGCTGTAAACTAATCACATGTGCAATTACTTGTAATTATTCACATTACATCCTATGGACTCACAGATCTAAAATGATCACAAATCAAACTCTGCTCATGTAGATTAGAATCTGTATATAAATATGACAAATTAAGCATGGACTAATGGAACACAGAGAAGAGAGAGGCTGCTGAGAAGAGTGAAGTTTGTGTGCCATGAGGTCGGTAATTTTCAAAATAGGAAAGGGGGACAGGGAGGAGTATAGGATAAAAAGGAGGCAAGGGTTAAGACCTCAAGAGCATACCTGGGTTCATCACTTCCTAAGATTCTTTGGCCCCCTAGAAAAGAATCTGAAGGCTGGCCTAGAAAATGTGGTGCTCAACCTTGAAGATGGAAGGAAAGGAAATAAAGTTTCAAAAATAGAAAACACACACAGTCACAACAGCCACAACTAAAAGCTTCTGGTTCATATGTAGAAGTGCTCTAGATAGTTAGGTGTGTATCTTGAAGATACACCAAATGAGCTGCAGATAAGGAGTAAAATCCGTATGGCCTGTTCCCCGGTGCTGCTTTAAGGAGCAGTTCTGTGTCTTTGGCTAATCCCTTGGTTCTCAACCTTGGCTGCACATTCAAATCACCATGCGAGCCTTGAAGAGAAAACAGAAACATCCAACATTGATCTTTCTTTGTGGAGAGAAGCCTGTGCACTGGCATTGTTACAAAGATTCCCAGATAACCTTGATGTACAGGAAAGGCTGAGGACCACTGATCTAGTCTGTGTGTGAGAGGATAAAATCAAAGAGGCAGAGCAGAGGTTCTACCCTAAGAATATGACAATTTGAATCTCATCATCTGAAGAGATTTGACCAGGGAAGGAAGATGTGGAAGAAAAAGATAACACAGAAGAAACGGCCCAAAGCCTTTATCATTGAGGCATTTAATAAATAGGTCCACTCTGAAAATCATGGGGGTACTAATGAAATTAGATTTCCTTAATAAACTCAACCACATATAAGTCAACCATAGGTCTCGTCTCTTGAGGACAAAATAAGAAAAAAAATCACCTTTTTCACACTAGTACATAAAAGGTATGGCTGGTCAAACCTTCAATAAGAACAGAATTTTTCAGAAGTGTTATGAGCTGGGCATATCTATGGGAGATATGCCAGGCAAAGAATAGGATGCAACATATCTTCAGTTTTTACCCTGTACTGACACAATCTAGGATTCAGCTCCCTTTAAAGTGAGTTTCAAATTTCCAAACATAGTCTTGACTCTTCTAGGATGGTCTAGTTCACAGTTTGTGTAGGTGAGTGATAAGAAAAGTAAACAAGAGCTATACCTGCATTAACCTGCCCTGAGTTGGAATAGAACTGTTCCTACTGATCCAATAAAGGCATCTTCCACCACAATACAGGGCTACTATCTGTCTGGAACAGTCAGAACAGAAGTGAAATTACCCGAGCACAAGGATCCAATAGACTTAGAAAGACAATTTAAAGAGTGAGACAATATGTTGATGCAGAAAGAGCTCAGTTCTAATCATGTATTTGATATTAACCTATGGTTTGAACTAAGGTTAGTCAATTACCTAATCTCTTACATAAAAGACACTGGAAAAGATGATACTTAAAAAGATTCTACCCATCACTTAAATTCTATGTAAGACTTGGCTCTTTGGCAGTGTCAGTGACTAAGGAGGTGTAAATATGGGGCTGAACTAGAGAAATAATTTGTAATAAACACATGGTAAAGTTTAGAAAATCAAGAGGAAGCTGAATTTATGTGTGATGACCTGGAAATCTTACTAAATATAATAAGTCCTAATAAGTTAAATCCAATAAGATTTTCTCAAACTTTGCTAAGAGAGATATTTAAAATAAAGACAGACATCTAATAATACTGTGCTGTATTTCTGAGTTTGGTCATCATTAAAACTGGTTTTAGGGTTATGGTGCAGAATCAAAGGGATAAAAAAAAATCAATGCAAACATACATTATTCACTCATGCATTTTAAAGGTTAAGGACCTGGGTACTGTATCAGAGTGGGGAGAAAGACTAGGGGGGGGGGGGTGGGGGAGGGTGGGAAGCAGCAGCCTGACAATGTCAACTTTCAAATTAGGTATGCAGCAGAAATCAACTCCATTAAATTAAGGGAATAAGCTGCCGGTTGGCTATTTAGCCATTCTTAGATCAAAGAAAGTTTTTTTTCTTCAGCTTTAAGGACTCAACATAAAATGTTATAAAAATCTGACAAATCAGTTTGTCTAAAAAAGGTAGTAATATATGCCTAAGGACACCTGTAGGAACAAAAAAAGATATGTCGCAGGTAACTCTGTGGAAGTATTATGTGCAGTTAATGCTCAGTAACCTGACACTTTTCAGAAATGCCAGGGGTTCTGCTGCAGCAGCCGGTGACGGGGTGCCCCTTTAGCTCTGGCAAACACACATCACTGCCTGTCACTTTAATGAAGAATACCTTCTAGTTTTAGAAAAATGTAGAAAACCAGACTTTAGAAAGGAAATTTGTTAATATAGCCTGTGTTTTGCTGCAGAACTAATCTTTCAATTCTATGTGTATCGAGTCTCTTCCTGGAAAGGGAGGGAGGAAGAAAGAGAGGGAAAAAAGAAAGGGAGGGACAAAGGACAGACTTCAGATGCTTCTGGTTTCTTACTGGAAAACAAATCTAAACTTTTGCTGTAGATTTTTTAAGGCACTCCAAAATCAGGCTTGACTCCCAGTCTTTACTTGTCAATATTCCCCAAATGCACCACTGGTCTCTTAAGGTCGATCTCCCTACTGCTGTACAGACACACTGTGCCCATTCTTACCTCTGTGCCTTCAATCCTGAGTCTGTGGTATAAAATGCTTTTCCAGCATCCTTGTACTTAGCCAAATCATTAGCCACCCTTCAAGGTCCACTTCATAGCCCATGTTGTTCTTCTTTCAGTCTCACCTGATTAAATTGAAACTTATTGGCTTTTCTTTTTTCTAAACTAACATGCAGCTATTTTATTATAAATTGCTTTACATGATGTACTTCTATTTTACGTATGCCTGGTTTGTCTCTCATCAATCTCATCAACCAGACAAGTTTCTTAAACCAAGTTTCCTACTAGGCCTCTATAAAACTTCTTACAACGTTGAACATGTGATAGGCAGTCAATAAATATGTAATAAGACTATTACAATGAACTCTGTAAATTAAGGGCAGTACTATTCTTTAAAAGGGTTTTAAAAAAGGTTTGAGCAAATGTCTGCTTGTCTACTTAATCTTCTTGATCTATCTCCAATAAAAAATAATTGATGAGTATAAGAAAAATCTAGAAAACTTAGAAAAAGAACAAAATTTTTAAAAAGATTTTAGTTTTAAGTAATCTCTGTACCCAATATGGGGCTCAAACTTACAACCCCAAGGTCCAAAGTCACACAATCCACCAACTGAGCCAGCCAGGTGCCCCAAGAACAAATTTTTTAAATCACAAATACTTCCAACACTTATATAAGTAACTTCTGTTAACATTTCTTCATAGTGCTCTTTCTTCACAGTATTGGCCATAATTTTAATTTGAATACTTATTGAATAACTACCTCCCCTGGTTAAACTCAGTAAGAACAAGGACTGAATCTATTTCTGTCATACTTATGTGCACAGTGTAGTGTATGTGCAATGCTTGGTCCATGGTAAGTGCTCATAAAAAACTTACAGAATGAGTTAATTTTGGTAAGCCCTTCTTGTATTTTTTAATTAAACCAGGGGTGAGGAAATTTTTCAGTAGTCACATGGTAAATATTTTCGGCTTTGTGAGTTATGCGGTAATTTGTTGCAACTATTCAACTCTACTACTGCAGTGTGAAAGCAGCCATAGGCAATACAGAAGTGATGGGCATAGCTGGGTTCCAATAAAGCACAGAGACGGGCAGTGAGCAAGATTTCACCATGAGACTGTAGACTGCCAATCCCTGAATGAAAATAGTACGGTGTGACTAGTCTTTCACGTCAACAGTGGACTTAATTATGATCGCAAAGGCGTATGTATCATTTCCCATAACATAATTTACATAGACTCTGTTGATATCCAAGTTTTGGGCAATATTCCATGTTATATATAATGCGGTACTGAATATACTAAGCCGTGTTTTATTGGATACCTCTGATCATTTCCTTAAGAGACACTCCTCCCACTGTAAATGCTAGGTTAAGCAGTAGCCACATGTATGAATTTTTGTTAGGAAAAAGAAATACTCAAACTGGGGGAGCTTGGGAAGATGGTGGAGCAGGGGGAATCTGAGCTCACCCCATCACACATTTACAACTAGGTATCATCCACATTCAAGTCAATAAACCAGACAGTGATCAGAAGACTGGCAGAACAAACTCCACAACTAAATATAGAGAAGAAGCTGCATCTGAAAGGTTAGAAAGGTAAGGAAGATGGAGGTGATTACCAGCAGGAGGGAAAAAGCTCCTCACCTGGGGAAAACTAACTCCCGTAATCTCTGGCTTTAAAATCCAAAGGGGCTGAATTCAGTGAGTTTGTAAAACAAGTGGGACTCAGAACCTGGAGCTTTCGAAGTCAGCTGACTCAGCACTGGGCGAGCCTGGAGTGTGAGGAGAGCTGAGTCACTGCCCTTAAAGAGAAAGCAGCCCCAGCGGAGAGGCAAAATGAAAAAGGGCAGTTTACAAACAACGGGGCCACACAGGGGACAGATCTATTAATACTGATTTCAGAGAGTGTTGGGGCGTCTCCAAAAACAAGGGAGCTGGCAGGCACCATTTCCTTCCCCCACCTGCCAGCATAAACAGAGAGGCACATGCGGGAGGCCAGGCTGCAGACACTTGCTACCTTGATTGCTAGCAGTGGGCTTCCCTCACAAATTCTCCTCAGGACTCGCCTGCTCAAAGCCTGTTAGCCTCAGCTCTGGACTCAGGGCAAATTTTGTTAGTACATGTGCACCACGCCCACCACCAGATGCATAGCTACTGCCTCCCACAGTGCCCACGCACGCACCCCTAGCACCATCACGTGCTGGGCCCAGCCACGGGCCAGTCATCATCACATTCCCCACCCAGCCACACACCCTCGACTGCCGCAGCACTTTGGGAGATCTGACATGGGACTAGGGGCCCTGCACAAATTTTTCTACCACCACTGCCCGGCTGACAAGTACCCCGGCAGGCACACCCCTCAGAGCTGACCTGACTAGGTCCCACTAACATGAGAGAGAGCAAGCACAGCCCACAACAGGCAGAGTCACTGCCAACAACTGCACCCAAAGGAAAAGTGACTCAGACATGACAGCAGGACGTAAGCGACACACACAGGCTGCTCTCCTGAAGTGCTAGATGCTGGTGAACAGGAGACACACACTGCAGGGACTCCAGGACCTCCTCTGCATAAAGTCACTGCATGTAAGAGAGAAGACACAGATGATTTTCTTCACACACAAGAACACACACAGAGAGGCAGACAAACTGAGAAGACAGAGAAATGAAAATGAAAGAACAGGACAAGGCCATGGCCAGAGATCTAAACAAAACAGATATAAGTAACATGCCTGACAGAGAATTTAAAGCAGTGGTCATAAGGATACTCACTAGGTTTGAAAAAAGAATGGAAGACATGAGGGAGACCCTTTAAACAGAGATAAGGAATAACATAGCAGAGATAAAGGGCTCATTAAACAAAATGAGAAAGATGCTTGGTGGACTGAACAGTAGGATGGAAGAAGCAGAGAAATGAATTAGTCACCTAAAAGACAGAGAAATGGAAAGTAATCAACCTAAACAAAAGAGAGAAAAAAGAATTCTACAAAATGTGAATAGACTTATTAGGGAACTTGGTGACCGACCATCCAACGTAATAGCATTCATATTATAGAAGTCCCAGAAGAAGAGAGAGAAAATAGGGCAGAATATTTATTCGAAGAAATAACAGGTGAAAACTTCCCTAATCGGAGGGAAGAAACAGATATCCAGATCCAGAAGGCAAAGAGAGCTCCCATCGAAATCAACAAAAGCAGACCCACACCAAAACATATAATTAAATTCACAAAATATAGTGATAGAGAAAAAATTTTAAAAGCATCAAGACAAAAGAAAAACAGTAATTTAGAAGGGAAAACCCATAAGGCTGGCACAAGATTTTTCAACAGAAACTTTGAATATATCATGCCACTCCCTCTGGCTTGCAAAGTGCTCAAGGAGAAATTTCTGCAGCCAAGAATACTCTTTGCAGCAAGGCAGTCACTCAGAATAGAAGGAGGAAAAGAGTTTCCCAGACAAATAAAAACTAAAGGAGCTCATGACCATTAAACGAGTCCTATGACAAATATGAAAGGGCACTCTTTGAGTGGAAAGGAGAGATCAAAAGTGACAGGATAGAGGCAGGAAACACAAAAGCAGTAAAAATGAGTATTTCTGTAAAAAATCAGTCAAACAACTCAGACACACACACAAAAGGATACAAAATATAATAGCATATACCTAAAATGTTGGGAGGAGAGGAGAAAAGATTGGGTTCAAATTTAAACAACTATCAGCTTAATACAGACTGCTATACGCAGAAGAGGTTATATACAAACCCAACAGTAACCATATATCAAAAACCACAAATAAAAATGCAAACAAGGGAAAGAAACCCAAATATATCACTAAAGAAAATCACCTAACAGGAAAAAGAGACAAGAAAGGATCAGAGAAAATCTTCAAAAACCACCACAAAACAGCTAATAAAATGACAATAAACACATATCTGTCAATAATTACTTTGAATGTAAATGGATTAAATGCTCTGATCAAAAAGCATAGAGTGTCAGATTGGCTCAAAAAAACAAGGCCCATCTATATGCTGCCTAGAAGAGACTCATTTCAGACCTAAAGACACATGTAGCTGAAAGTGAGGGGACAAACAAACAACTATCATGCCAATGGATGCCAAAAGGAAGCCAGAGTAACGATACTTCTGTTGGACAAAATAAACTTTAAAACAAAGACTGTTAACAAGAGACAAAGAAGGACACTTTACAATTATAAAGGTAACAATCCAACAAAAAGATGTAACAGTTGTAAATACTTGTGCACCCAACATAGGACCACCCAAATGCATAAATCATTTAATAACAAACATAAAGGAACTAATCGATAATAACAGAGTAAGAGTAGGGGACTTTAACATCCCACTTACATCAATGGACAGATAATCTAAAGAGAACAGCAACAAGGAAACAATGGCTTTCAACGACACACGAACAGATGGATTTAACAGATATATTCAGAACATTCCTTCTTAAAACAGCAGAATACACATCCTTTTCAAGTGCACATGGAACATTCTCCAGAACAGATCACATATTAGCCCACAAAACAAGTCTCAACAAATTCAAAGACTGAAGTCAAACCATGCAACTTTTCTGAGCACACCACTATGAAAGTAGAAGTCAACCACCAACAAAAAATCTGGAAAGACCACAAATACATGGAGGTTAAATAACAAGCTACCAAACAATGAATGGGTCAACCAGGAAATGAAAAGAAATTAAAAAGTACAGGGAAACAAATGGAAATGAAAACACAACAGTCCACATCCTTTGGGATGCTGCAAAAGCAGTCTTAAGAGGGAAATTTATAGCAATACAGGCCTACCTCAAGAAGAAAAACCTCAAATAAACAACCTAACCTTACACCTAAAGGAGTTACAAAAAGAAAAAGCAAAACCTCAAACCAGGAGAAGGAAAGAAATAATGAAGATTAGGGCAGAATAAATGGTAGAGGAAAAAAAAAAAAAAAAAAGAACAGACCAATGAAGCCAGGAGCTGGTTCGTTGAGAAAAAAATAAATCAATAAAATTGATAAACCTCCAGCCAGACTTATCAAGAAAAACAGAAAAAATGACTCAAGTAAATAAGATCACAAATGATAGAGGATAAATAATAATCAACACCACAAAAACACAATCATAAGAGAATACTGTGAAAAACTAGATGCCAACATATAGAACTACCCAGAAGAAATGAATAAATTCCTGAAAACATATAAACTACCAAAACTGAAAAAGGAAGAAGTAAAAATATTTGAACAGACCAATAATCAGCAAAGAAATTGAATCAGTAATAAAAAAACTCCCAATTAAAAAAAAAAAAGCCCAGGACCAGATGGCTTCAACAGGTGACATCTACCAAACATTTAAAGAAGAATTAATACCTCTTCTTCTCAAACTATTCCAAAAAATTGAAGAGAGGAGAGCTTCCAAATTCATTCTATGAGGCCAGCATTATCCTGGTACCAAAGACACCACTAAAAAAGAGAACTACAGGCCAATAACCTGATGAACACAGATGCAAAACTCCTCAGTAAAATACTAGCAAACTGAATCCAACAACACATTAAAAAAAATCATTGACCATGATCACATGGAATTTACTCATGGGTTGCAAGGGTGGTTCTATATTTGCAAATCAATCAACAGGGTACATCACATCAATGAGAGAAAGGATAAGAACCATATGATCATTTCAATAGACACAGAAAAAGCTTCTGGCAAAGTACAGCATCCATTCATGATAGAGATCCTCAACAAAGTAGGTTTAGTTGAACATACTTCAACATAATAATGGCCATCTATGAAAAACCCACAGCTGACATCATCCTCAATGGAAAAACATTGAGAGCTTTTCCCCTAAGGTCAAGAACAAAGATGTCCACTCTCACCACCTCTATTCAATATAGGCCCGGGAGTCCTAACCACAACAATCAGACAACCAAAAGAAATAAAAGGCATCCAAATTAGTAAGGAAGAAGTAAAACTTTCACCTTTTGCAGATGACATGATACTACATAGAAAAACCCGGAAAACTCCACCAAAAAACTACTAGAACTGATTGAAGTTGCAGGACACAAAATCAACGTACAGAAATCCTGTTGCATTTCTATACACCAATAATGAAGCAGCAGAAAGAGAAATTAGAAAAACAATCCATTTACAACTGCACCCAAAATAAGAGACCAAGGAATAATTCTAACCAAAGGGGTGAAAGATCTGGACTCTGAAAACTATAGAACATTGATGAAAGAAATTGAAGACAACACTAAGAAACAGAAAGATAAACCATGCTCATGGACTGGATGTCCAAATATTGTTAAGATGTCTATACTACTACCCAAAGCAATCTACACATTTATGCAATCCCTATCAAAATACTAACAGCATTTTACACAGAACTAGAACAAAGAATTCTAAAATTTGTATGGAACCACAAAGACCCCGAATGGCCAAAGCAATCTCAAAAAAGAAAAGTAAAGCTGGAGGCAATGCAATTCTGGACTTTAAGTTATATTACAAAGTGGTAGTAATCAAAACAGTATGGCACTGGCACAAAAACAGACACACAGACCAAAGGAATGGAACAGAAGACCCAGAAATAAACCTACAACTCTCTAGTCACTTAATCTTCGACAAAGCAGAAAGAATACCCAAAGGGAAAGACTGTCTCTTCAACAAATGGTGTTGGGAAAACTGCAGCAACATGCAAAAGAACGAAACTGGATCACTTTCTTACACCATACCCAAAAATAAATTCAAAACAGATGAAAGACCTAAATGTGAGACCTGGAACCATAAAAATGCTAGAGGAGAACCCAGGCAGTAACCCCTTTGACCTTGGCCATGGCAACTATTTTCTAAATAGATCTCCTGAAGCAAGGAAAACAAAAGCAAAAATAAATTATTGGGACTACATCCAAAATAAAAACCTTCTGCACACTGAAGGAGATAATTAACAAAAACAAAAGGCAACCTACAGAATGGGAGAAGATATTCGCAAATGACATATCCAGTAAAGGGTTAGTATCCAAAATATATACAGAACTTACAAAACTCAAACTCAAAAAACAAATAATCCAACTTAGAAATGGACCGAAGACACGTACAGACATTTCTCCAAAGAAGACATGCAGATGGCCAACAGACAAATAAAAAGATACTCATCATCACTTACCATCAGGGAAATGCAAATCAAAACTACAATGCAATGAGATATCACCTCACACCTGTCAAAACAGCTAAAATCAAAAACATGAGAAACAACAGGTGTTGCTGAGGATGTGGAGAAAAAGGAACACTTGTGCACTGTTGGTAAGAATGCAAACTGGTGCAGCCACTGTGGAAAACAGTATGGACATTCCTCAAAAAGTTAAAAATAAAACTACCTCATGAGCCAGCAATCACACTATTGGGTATTTACCCAAAAAATATGAAAGTAATTCAAAGCGATACATGCACCCCTATGTTTACTGCAGCATTATTTACAATAGCCAAACTACGGAAGCAGCCCAAGTGTCCATGGATTGATGAACTGATAAAGAAGATATGGTATATACATGCAATGGAATACTACCTGGTCATAAGAAAAAAAAAAAAAAGAATGAAATCTTGTCATTTGCAACGACATGGATGGAGCTAGGGACTATTATGCCAAGTGAAATAAGTCAATCAGAGAAAGACAAATACCATCTAATCTCACTCATATGTGTAATTTAAAAAACGAAACAAACCGGCAAAGGGGAAAAAGAGAGACAAACCAAGAAACAGACTCTTAACTACAGAGAACAAACTGATGGTTACCAGAGGGGAGATGAATGCGGGGATAGGTTAAAAAGGTGATGGGGATTCAGAAGTGCCCTTGTCAGTGATGAGCACTGGATGATGTATGGACTGTATTCAGCTGTATTGTACACCTGAAACTAATGTAACACTGGACGTTAACTGGAATTAAAATAAAAAAGAGAAAATACTCATAAACCCCTTTCATGACATTGTGCTGATCTGTATCTCTAGCCAGCAGTGTGCATACCTGCTTCTCCAAAGCCTCTTCAACATTGTACACGATACGTTTTCTTACCCACAAAGACTTCATCGTGGACATGATTAGAATTCTATACTTGTTTACCTTTTTCTTATAACAGTTACATACAAGGAAATAAATCTTAAGTATAGCACTCCATGAAACAAAATATACACACCTCTGCATCACAAACCAACAAAATACAGAACATTAAAAATCACTCCAGTAAGTTCCTTTAAAGTTCCTTTCCAATTAGTCCTACTCGCACCCTAATGGTGCAACCATCATTTGGATTAGTTTAGCCTATTCTAGAACATAGTTTTTTTTTTTTAAAGTATGTACTTTTATATTTCTTTTATATTTTACTCAGAATAAAGTTTTGAGATTCATCTGTGTTGTAATGTATAACAGGAGTTATTCAACTTTATTGTTAGAGTATTCCGTTGTACTTGTACACCACAATTAGGCTATCCCTTCTCCTTTTGAGAAATATCTGGCTTATTTTCCATTTTTGGCTCTTATAAAAAATCTACCATAAGCATTATTATACAGAAATGAAACTAACGTTGAAATGATTCGTTTCTCCCGGGTAGAGTTGCTGGGTCATTGTGGGCAGGTATGTGGTTAGTGAATATTTTCAGTGTTTTAACTGTGGGATCCTATCTCCCCTATAACGTATAGTGGGTAGCAGCTCAAAGTTTGGTGACTGAGTGGCTTAACTGAGTGGCTTGGAATTTGCTCAATAGGTAGTTTAGGACTGAGCCAGAGACACAGAGTTTATACACAATATAAGGCTCATCTTCTCTAGCTCTCAACTTGTTGGGATTTATGCTCTTTCCCGCCTCTTACACCATCACAAATAAAAACAAAGTTTTCTAAGTCGTTACACTAAATCCTGTTTTTGGTCCTTCAGACCAGTAAGACTAAAGGGTTTTTTTTGTTTGCTTGTTTGGTCAGAGTTGCAGCCACCTTACAAGATGGAGACTCACCCCGTACTATTCCCTTCCTTCAGTGTGACTCCCCTCTGATTTCCAATTGCTTTTGTCTACACTCAAATGCCTTCTTGTTATTTTTACATTTTGTTCATAGTTTATAGTTGTTTTCTGCAGAAAGACATGTACAATAAGAGCTATTAGGCCATGCCAGAAGCTGAACTTCTCCATTATGAACTTTTAAGTCATACCAAGTTTGCAGGTTACATATAGTACTGTAGGTATGGTTTGCAATTTACCCACTGAAAGTGAGGGCAAGTATTTTTCATGTTTAATAATATGTAATTTGTCAAAAAGAAACTCTGTCCTCTGTTCATTTTTAAATTGGATATTTACCAATTCCTTACTGATAAGTCTTTAAGGATAGCAAACCTTTGTCACATACGCTACAAATATATTTTCCTTATTTGTGATCTATTATGTTTATATGACAGATGTGACATACAAAAAGTTTCATTTTTTTATATTTAGTTTTGTATTATGAAATATAACATTTGATTCCTTAGAAAATACATGTTCATCATGGGAAATGAAAAAAAAAATCCATTCTATGAAAATAAAAATCACCTATCATTCTCCTTCTTCCTCCAATACCCTTTTATGGCTGTTTTTTAAAAACCAGTTATACTTCCAGTCATTTGGTAGTCTGTTTAACATTATCTGCTGAAATTGAAGTTTTATATAGTGTATGACCCAGAAATCCCATTTCTCTGCTATAGATTATAGCACATTCATATAATAGTGCAATATGGCAATGAAAATGAAGGAACTATTACTATATGCAAAAACATGGATGAACCTAACAAATATAATGTTGAGTAAAAGAATCCAGGCACAGAAGATCATATACTGTATGGTTCCATCTAAACTAAAGCACAGGCAAACTAATCTATGCAGTTCTGTCAAAAGGATAGTTATTTTGGCAGAGCAGGAAAAGGACAGTGATTGGGAAGAGACCAAAAGAAGGGTGGCTTCTGGTAATTTCTATTTCTTGACTTCTACAGTGGTTACACATGTTTACTCTGTCATAATTCATCAAGCTATACATTTATAATCTGTGCATGTAGGATATAAAAAAGCTTAATGTTTTCATTCTGAAGAATATGAAAAAGCTATGCAGAGAGAAAGAACCTATGATCCACCTTCTTCTCATGTTTCAGATACTTACTAAATTTTGGATATATTTACTTTTTCTAACATATCTGTAATGGTGTTACAACTATACCATGTATATGATTTTATATAATGCCCTTTTACTTAGTGAATGAACATGTTCACATTTGTTAATGATCCTTCATAGACTCCACATATTTTGTTGAGTGATATCTTTCATAAGATATAAGGTAATGGAAATCAAAGAGTTTCAATTCTAGTAAAAAACAATCAAAGAAGTACATATTGTTAACTGTTATAAAAATAAGGAAAACATTCAAGTTCAATGCATAAATTATGCTGTACGGGTATGACTGCATTTTTAACGAGCAAATGGTCTGTAGTTTGTGTGGGTATAGGGCTAGAGCTCCAAAGTGTGCCATAGGAAAGATCAGAAATGTTCCCAGAAAATGAAATAAAAATTCAGAATTGCTTAAGCTACAGAAGAAAATAACTTTTCCGTCTTGGTGAAGTCTGGGATAAATAATACACAGCACACACAATCCAGCAACAGAAAAGTATTAAATAGAAATAAACTAGCACATAGGCAAGAAAAAACAAATACTAGGCAGAGCATATAATCACCACCAAATCTACCACCCATGACAGACACAGCTAACTGATCTAATCACAGGGTTTTTTTTTTTAATTTTATTTTATTATGTTATGTTAGTCACCATACATCACCAGTTTGATCCACGATTCATTGTTTCCGTAGAACACCCAGTGCTCCACGCAGAACGTGCCCTCTTTAATACCCATCACTGGGCTAACCCATCCCCCACCCCACCCGCCTCTAGAACCCTCGGTTTGTTTCTCAGAGTCAATAGTCTCTCATGGTTCATCTCTCCCTCCGATTTCCCCCGTTCATTTTTCCCTTCCTTCTCCTAATGTCCTCCATGCTCTTCCTTATGTTCCACAAATAGATGAAACCATATGATAACTGACTTTCTCTGCTTGACTTATTTCACTTAGCATCATCTCCTCCAGTCCGATCCATGTCAATGCAAGAGGTCGGTAGTCATCCTTTCTGATGGCTGAGTAATATTCCATCGTATATATGGACCACATCTTCTTTATCCATTCGTCTGTCGGAGGGCATCTCGGCTCCTTCCGCAGTCTGGCTCTTGCGGACATTGCTGCTGCGAACATTGGGGTGCATGTGCCCCTTCTTTTCACTACATCTGCGTCTTTGGGGTAAATACCCAGGAGTGCAATTGCTGGGTAATGACACTGTTTCTGACTAATCCCCTTTGTAGTATGCTAGGCAGCCACTTCCAGCTGATTAAAGTCAGCATAAAGTACATTTGCTATCTTTGACATAGTTAAATGGTATGTTAATGGAAGAGCACTCAACTGGGAATTAAGATACCTGGATTCTAATATCAACTGTGATATATTAACCAGTCACACCACACTGAAGAGGTAACTTAATCCATTTACTGTGTAGGAGACCATGTCCTCAGATTCCCCTCTGTGTCTGGCACCATTATTTTCCCCATGAGTAATGAGGTACAGTTTGTTAAATTATCAACAAACAAACAGACAAACAAATCAGTGTAGCTATGATTCGCTCTGGAAGGGAAATGGTCTATATGGAATCTTAAAGGAAAACCAAAAAATAAAAATGTCAGTTTTTGATACCAGAACTATTGCAGTTGCATAAACATTCTACTCCCTTGTTTCCCTTTAAAATAATTTTTACCACTGTTTAATACAGTGGTTTCAAACTTAGATGTCTACTAGATACCTCAGAGTTAACATGTCCAAAACTAAACTCTTAATCGATCAATCACCAAAAACTAAACTAAAATAATAGTATTTCTCCACACACATTCTTCTTCATCTCTGGGCACTACAGTGCCATCATTTTACTTGTTCAGGACAAATAACAGGAAGGTATCTCTTTCATGTTGCCTCTACTTTCAAAATACATCTCGAATGTCTCATCCTCACCTCCACTGCTACCACCCTTTTAATCCACCATCACGTCCTTAACCTGTGTCCCTGATTCTCCCCTTGACCCTAATGCATTTACACTTAGCACAACAGTGAGGGATGCTACTGAATAGTAAACCAGACCCTGTCTCTTTCCACTGCTCTAAGCCATCAACGTCTTGCCATTTCTCTCCTTAATACCTCCAGGTCCTCAGTACCAAAAGACCCAAAAGGATTCTACCCCCAATTACTTTGCTGACCCCTTCACCTTTCACTCTTCTCCTCCCTCATTCTACCTTGCCACAGTGACCTTTTAGGTGTTCCTCAAACACGTCAGCTTCGTCTAGTGCCTCAAGGTCTGCATGTACTGTTTACATCACTCTTCCCAGAGATAGCTGCGCATCTCACTCCTTCACCTCGTTCACAAATTTTGTCCAAATGTCACTTTCTCAGTGAGAACTATACTGACCACCTATTAGAAACTGCAGTCCTGGGGCGCCTGGGTGGCTCAGTCAGTTAAGCATCCAACTCTTGGTTTCGGCTCAGGTCACGATCTCAGGGTTGTGGGATTGAGCCCCACGATGGGCTCTGTGCTCAGCACAGAGTCTGCTGGAGATTCTCTCCCTCTGCCCTTCCCCCTGCATGCACGCTCTTTCTCTCTCTCTCCAATTAAATAAAATCTTAAAAGGAAAGGAGGGAGGGAGGAAGGGAAGAATGGAGGGAGGGAGGGAGGGAGGAACTGCAGTGCCCTTCTAGCATTCCCCATGGCCCTCACTCAACTTTTTCTCCAGATCACTTATATTTACTTATAATAACCTACAATATTTATCTCCCTCCTTCATTGAAACATAAGGTCCGTAATGGTAGGAATTTTTGTCTGTTTCATTCATTGTTCATGTAATGGTGGCTGGGAAATACTCAGCAAACATTCTGACTGACTATGTTCCATATAACCCTAACGTTCCATTCAAGTGCTTAAGGGAACCTGAAAATTCTGTTTTTGCTTGTAAAAATATATCTTTAGGGGCACCTGGGTGGCTCAGTCGGTTAAGTGTCTGCCTTCAGCTCAGGTCATGATCCCTGGGTTCTGGGATCTCCCGGCTTCTCCCTCTCCTGCTCCCCCTGCTTGTGCTCTCTCTCTCTCTCTCTCTCTCTCTCTCTGTCAGGTAAATAAATAAAATCATATATATATGTATATCTTGAGTGATATAACTGGGTAACACTAAAATATATGCAAATAGTACTATTGAATGCTAACATACTGGAGACAACCAATATGTTAAAATATGATGCCAGATAAACTTATTTAGGGGCCTCAGATCAAAATTTTTCTCATAGCTGTTTAATTGAATGATACTCCAAAAATCTGAGTAAATCATAAGAAATCATTACTATTTAGACTACTATTTTATATGATTTAGGATTTACTCTATATTTTGTATTCCTCAAAAAAGCAAGCCAGAAAAATGAACTGGAAGACGAGATACATACTAGGCTATAACTGTAATCTACAACATCTGATTTAAAATTTGCTTCATGAAAATAATGCAACAACACTGTTTCCATCTGTTCATTCTGTAAATGTAACAAAATTAAACATACTACAATAAAATACTGCTTTTATCTGTTTTATACATTACAGTTCCAAGCAAATTCTAGCCCCCTGTAAAAAGGAACTGATTATTTTTGAAATGGTTCAAAATCTAAATGCATTCCAGAGTTTTGTACAAACCAGACTTCCCCTTTATCTTTCCAACAGACAGGATTCTTCTAAGAATGTATTTCAGTCAAAATACAATTATTTGTATTTGCAAAAAGTTAACCAGTCATCTGCTTTGATTATCTGGAAAGAATGTCAATTACAACTCAAGGATCATCAGTTAGCTGAAATGTGATTTTGTACTCAGATTTTATAAACAAGGATGGTACTGTTTAAAGACCATACTTAATTTTGGATTAATTTCTCAGAAAAGAATTTAAAACTATTACAGCAAAATCATTGAAAGGTGAGGCCTAGGAAAACTAGGGAAATAATAAAAATTTGTTAATGAAGTAATCACAGTTAGCTCATATTTTATATTAATAATATTTATTCATCTTAACAATATTCCTAAGTTTCAAGTCACGTAATTCTTTGCTTTTGTGTTCAAATGTAGACTTTTCACACTTATACCTTCAAAAATAAGCTGCATAAATTAGTTGTTTTAGATATTAAATTCATCTGCCCTGACAAAACTCCCTGCTAATTTAGTCATTTAAAGATTTAGCATTTAAAGATTTAACTTACTTCTAAAACTAAAACAGACTACACCTCTCTCAGTGAGAAGAAAACTAACCAATTTATTCAAGATTACTTAGGTACAATTATAATTACAAAATTGCCTTGTTATTCAAAAACAAGACAATCATAATAAGCTACTAAGTCTTACAATACAGGTATGAATTAACAAACATAACTGAGAACCACTATATCAATAAGTAATGACCACTATATACTTGGCTCAGTTGTTTTAAAAATAATTCAGCTGTATTTGTCAGATATAAGTCTACTACTCATCATGTCATGACTTTAGGCCTGAGAGGCATACATAAGTACTTATTGGCAATTAAACTGTATTATGTCCATGTGCAGAAAGGGGTGAACATGGCAGGCCTGATGCTGCTATCTTTAGAAAAGCCTGTTTGCAAGGTTGGCCTTTAAGCTGGTGTCTAACAACTTGGATTTTGGGAGTGTTCCCATCGTTCCCTAATTGCTAAGAGTGGCTTACTGTGTCTAAACTGTTTGTGCAAACCATATGGTTTATGCTGAACACCTGCTTTCCTTATGGAAGTCTTGAAATTTTGGTAATGCTAACCAAAGGATGCCCATGTGACCAGCTCCTAATAAAAATTCTGAGGACTAAGTCTCTAATGAGTTTCCCTAGTACACAACATTTCACACATGCTGTCACAATGCCACACTGGAGGAATTAAGCACATCCTGAGCGACTTTACTGGGAGAGGGCTCGCGGAAGCTTACGCCTGGTTTCCTCCAAACTTCATCTGATGTGCCTTTTCCCTTTGGGTGTAATAAATCTTAGCATGAGTATGAATAGGTCATGAGTCCAGTGCAAGGCCAAAGAAGGGGAACTGTACCTTCTCTTTATATTTCTTAGAGTACATAACCTACTCTTATACATAACAGATATGCATCATATTTGGTGATTTTACATATTTTACCCTCCTAGTATATCCAAGTTAGTTATCTCCATTTCAGTGTTAGTTAACACTGGTGAACTGTTAAATGGCAAAAATATACATGGTGATAACACACCATTCAAACAACAAAGGACAAGTTTTTGGCAGATACAAGTAACGCAGTTGAATAAAAGATTGGTTTCTTTTGACTATTTGCAGTCTGCAGTCCTCCAATTTGTTTTAATAATGTTTTAATGTTTACAGGCTCACCTGTAAACATCCTAAAGAATATCCAAAGCATTCTTAATTTGATTTTGTCAGTTCATATTGTCTTTGGAATTTATAAAATGTAACATATTTAATTGCATGTGACTGACAGAAGACGACAGGCATTTTATGTTAACTACAGATCTGCAAGGTCTCTAGGAAATGAACAATCCGTGCTTCCTTATGCTTTATAGAATTCCTTTAGAACTAACCCCACCTATATTGGGCAAAAGATCAAAAAGACTGCTGTAGAAGACACTAATACAAAAGAAACATTAAAATAAAGTAAAAGAAAGCCCAAAGGATGAAAGGAGCTAGTAAGCAGCAGTTACATCTAGGTTAGAGAGAGCTCCAGGCCATCCCTGATTATAGGGTACTTCTTTGGTCTTGATGGGTCATAGAAACAAGAAAAAAAAGTTATTTTTAAATCTAACTTTGGTATTCAACATGGAAGCCTTATATCAAATGCCAACTACGCAATTCAAAAAAAGCAACAAAATATAATGAATTTTTACAAAACAGTAATTCAGTGACTCTATCTCTCATGGACTATTTCCAGAAGAAAAATTGTAACACAAGACTGCATACTTTACTTATATGCATATTATATATAAGTGTATATATGACAAACTATATATATATATATCATATAACATATGATACAATATTACTAACATAGAAAATATAAATTAAATTAGCAAAGAGTCAAGCATATGGAAAAAGTCATTGAATGAAAAGTAACCTCCAGAGGTCATCAAACCATCTTCCTAAAACACCTCAAGTTGGTAACTCCAAGATCCAAGAAAAGCAATGATTCTACCATCACGATGGAAGAGAATTTGTTTTGGCTTTTGGGAAATGGGAGACCTGCAGACAGGCATGACATTTTAGAATTTTTCTTCAGTTTCATTCCCAACATAGTCAGTGTTCATTGTGTTAACATTTAAAAATACACTTTGGTAATTTTAGTGGCTCTATTTATTGCCAATATCACTGGCAAAAGAAGAATACTATAAAATTTAGTTGTCCATCTAAACGAATTGATCACTTTCTTTTCTGTTGATATATATACTCTACCAACAGTTAATCTTATCTAAGTGTATATAACAAGATCAGCATTCTCAATTCTGTATCTAATCTCTAAGTCAAGCCACCTTTACTCATCAAATCAAAGTTAAATTCCAAAAGAAAAGGTGATGAGTACTATTTTTCTACTCAAAACAAACAAAAAAAACCCCAAAAAAGCGTATTTTATAAAGACAAAGATTGTCAAGTTGACACCAGTTTAATATGTTACCCAGAAGCTGAGATTTTCTTGTTTCTGGTTATAGTTTTCCTTATTTGAAATCAGTTACTGTGACTTTATAAAAATTCACTGTAGAATAAGAATTCTGAATTTTAAATAAAAATTAAATTTTAGAAGTATTAAGGCTTATAACAATGAAACATTCTGAATATTATTGGCTACTTAAGACAAATTTTAATTGTGTTTAAACATAAGATAAAATATGCAACTCAGACTAAATCAGTGTATAGTAAAAACCAATAGTATATATATAGATAATGAAGGTATCACGCAAACTGGTTAAAAATTATAATGAAGAGAGAACTAGTAAGAATATAGCAACCTGGCTGAAATTGATATTCATTAGGGTACTCTTCACATCAATAGGGAGCATTTGGACTCTGTGGTCTTTATCAGTGTCCCAGCTGGTAATGGTTGAAGGTTAATGCCTTACCCCATTCTGTTCAATTTTCTATCCTAATTAGCCCTCCAAATCTATAGCTGTGAGCACCAAGTGTCTGTGCTCAAAAGAAACTAATTAATGCTAGCAAATTAGATCAAGTCCAAAGATCCAACAGCCAAACTCTTAGTTAAATGCTCCTTGTTAATAGGAAGTGTAGCTGTCAATAACTGCTGTTGGTGACTATAATGAGGCATCTTTCTTTCATTGAAAGTGATTTCATTTCTCTTTGTCCTTGGAAAAGCTGTTCCATTCCCTTCACAAACCTAAGTTGCTGGCACTGTGACCCAGTTCTTATGATCAGCTGGGTTGAAATGACATGCAAAAAATTAAACAGAAAAGCTTTCCTACATAATCAGGTTTAAGGCATTTAGCAGAAAGCCAGATCACTTATTAAAATTCCTATATCTTTACCCAAGAACTATATACATAATGCTTTTATATAAATTCCTACAATTATTTAATAAAGCAAAGGCTGTAAGTAGTAAATAAACTACAAGGGAAGTGTCCTGATTCTAAATTACATCTTATGTTCAGTTCAAATGTCGCTCTTCTGCTGCTGCTTAATACCAACGTATGCTCTTTACTAAATCACATGATTAAGCAAGAATACTAAAGAGTACTGTTTTATAAAATAATCAATTTTAGATTCTCTAACACTGTTTTAAACCATATGGCCTAAAAAAAATCAATATATGATTATCTATAAAAGATTCAAATATTCAAAAATCAATTGTTATAACATGTTCTAATAGGGACAAATGCATTGCAATAACCCAAGCAGATGTCAAATTTTAAGATGGTTTCAGTCTTAAGATTTTAAGTATATTAAAGAAAAAAACTTAACCAAGTCAACATCCTAAACAACTTAACTTTTGATAAAGCAAAAAATAAACATTTTTTCTGTACCACTCATTATATGATAGTCGTTGTGCAACACAAACTTACAAATATTTTAAAGTTATACTCTCTTTCATTTAAAAAAAACAAAAACAGTTTCACCGTCTATGAGTAAACAAAGGCAGTTCTGAAACCCAAACCCAATTCTGCATTTTCATCTGAATCATGTGAGTAAAAACTCAATCTATAACTGAGTTAGCTAGCTTTTTTTATTCTAAATATCAGAATAATGTGTTAAAAACAGCATAAATATAGCTCATATTTATAACTTCGAACCAATATATCAGTAATAAGTAAATTTTCCTGGTAGTGAAATTTCAGCCCTATAATTTCATCACACATTGTTAATTTTTATCCTCCCTCACCTGAGTCAGGACAGGTATTTTTTTTTTTTCCCCCAAGTTCTAAGGCAAGGGGAGAATTCTCTCTTGAGACTATCAGCATTACACCTGCCAATTCCAGATTTGCACCAAGGCCTGTCTGCAGGTGGCAATGGGTTAATTTCTCCTGACACCTGGGGGTGTGGGTGGAAGGAACCTTCCTTCCTGATTAAACAACTACTTCACAGTGAAAGCAAAACTAGTATCACAGAATGATACTAAGTAATTATTGATAACATTACTTATGGATGGATTTAACTTAAATCTTATGAATGGATTTGAAACTGGAAAAGGTCATAATAAGTCATCTAAGAAACAGAAAGGACCATCACACAATGTCCATTCTGAGGAATTACTCTTCTTTTACTGCTTCAATCCATGGATTCCAAAGGTCATTCTCTAAGGAGAACACCATCAGAGGGACAGAAACGTTCCCGCCATCCAAACATTACTGACATGGTCCCCAAACTACAGTTGACTCAGCTTGGCTCCCCTGTAGAGAAACCTGCTGTGGAATTACAGCCCATCATCCTTACAAGAATCACTGAGGTCCCTCAAGGAAGAAGACTACAGGGAAAGGTGAAGAAGGGAGACAGGAAACAGTCTACATCAACAAAAATTTTACCACTATTTCTTTTAGACAGCCATTCCAGGAGGTAGATTTGTTTAAAAAGACATTTCTACAGTAATATTGCCATCTGCTTTTCTAATGACCCTCCATATATGGCCTCATTTTTTACCTTCCACTGCTTTGTTTACATGTTTTCACTAAATATTATATACTAATCAACAGCATCTCTCTAGATTTACAGAATACAGGAGTATCTCATGTTAAGAAACATTTTCTAAAGAAAACAGGCATATGTGGGTGCCTAATGCATGCATTTACATAAATACCTTCCATTTAGAAATGTAAAATATAGGGGCGCCTGGGTGGCTCAGTCGCTAAGCGTCTGCCTTCCGCTCGGGTCATGATCCCAGGGTCCTGGGATGGAGCCCCATATCGGGCTCCCCGGTCCGCGGGAAGCCTGCTTCTCCCCCTCCCACTCTCCCTGCTGGTGTTCCCTCTCTCGCTGTGTCTCTCTCTGTCAAATAAACAAAATCTTTAAAAAAAGAAATGTAAAATATAGAAAAGTAAAAAAATAAAAAACAAAAAGACTCACTGTAAGTACTACTGAGATTCCATTAACAATTCAGTAATAGACAATGGCACCAAAGAAAATCACCTTAGAATTTACATCTGTAAGAATATATTGATGAAGAAAAAACAGGTACATGTTACCTTTGAGGTTTCTCTTTCCCTATCAAAATCACCAGAATTACTTGTTTCTCTAAAATACTCATAACCAAGTTTTTCTCTATATATGTAACTGTACTTCTGGGGAAAAAAATTTTTACTAATAATTTGGGAGAATATTTTTTATTTTTTTATTGTTACGTTAATCACCATACATTACATCATTAGTTTTTGATGTAGTGTTCCATGATTCATTGTTTGTGCATAACACCCAGTGCTCCACGCAGAACGTGCCCTCTTGAATACCCATCACCGGGCTAACCCATCCCCCTACTCCCCCCAGAACCCTCAGTTTGTTTTTCAGAGTCCATCGACTCTAATGGTTCGTCTCACCCTCCAACTTACTCCCCTTCATTCTTCCCCTCCTGCTATCTTCTGCTTTTTTTTTTCTTAACATATATTGCATTGTTTCAGAAGTACAGATCTGTGATTCATCAGTCTTGTACAATTCACAGCGCTCACCATAGCACATACCCTCCCCAATGTCTATCACCCAGCCACCCCATCCCTCCCACCCCCCACCACTCCAGCAACCCTCAGTTTGTTTCCTGAGATTAAGAATTCCCCATATCAGTGAGGTCATATAATTTGGGAGAATATTTTTAAATTGTAAATGAATTGAACACCGTCTGGAAGTTCTGAAAGCTGAAATATTGGTATCTCCGTGAAAGGGTGAGAAGCAATTCATACATATTAATTCATTCACTACTTGACTCTGAGGCTAAGGATTAAATTCAGATCATATTATAAAAAATGTATTTGATATTTATATGAATATTTGAATCTTACCTTGAACTTGTTCAGAACATCTCTCTCGGGCTTTTTCTCTCATTATTTTAGGAATCAAAACATCCTTTTCGACATGTCTGAGATGCTGCCCTGGGGGTGGGGGGGAGCAGAGATCTTTCTTTAATATAGTGAAGTCTCACGTAAATCACCAGTTTAGGGAAAAAATAAGCACTCTGGTTTACTCAAAATGAAAACCTATACAAATATACTAAAAACTGACTCTTACAACCTCATAAAATTGTGATTATTTTAGTCAGTAAAAATCATTAAGTATTTTTTATATACAACAGAAAAAAATGTGGGACACAAGCAGTGTGTTTCTAAAAATTTCTACAAGCTATATTGCAACACTTTTATTTGAAAACATATTCCATGCAGTCTTGTCAAAATTAAAGTCATAAACTAAAACATATAATTTCTGGGACGCCTGGGTGGCTCAGTTGGTTAAGCGTCTGCCTTCAGCTCAGGTCATGATTCCGGGGTCCTGGGATTGAGTCCCACGTCAGGATCCCTGCTCGTGGCAGGGAGCCCACTTCTCCCTCTGCCTGCCACTCTGCCTGCTTGTGCTCTCTCTCTGACAAATAAAATAAAATCTTTAAAAAAAAATAAATAAAACATTATAATTTTCCTTCTTAATATAATCCACAAAAAGAGGATTTTTATCAATACGGAGATTCAAGGATAAATGAAGAGATCCAAGATTAAGAGACACATGAGTAGTTTCTCAACCCAGTAATAAGAGTAGCCTAAGAAAGAAAGAACTGGCAGAAGAAAAAGTAGAACTACACATGCATATAAAAACACAGCACGTGAGACTTCTGTGCATTTTAAACAAAACCACCACAATTAGACTAAAACGGTAGACAAAGCACCTGCTCCAGAGACCTACCAGCTCCTTAAATTCATAGAGTCCTGAAAAACAAAGGGGTAGATGTCCTCAGAGAAACCAAAATAATCAGGAATCTCTTTGAAAGATAAAAGGCAGATGAGATCAGATTAAAGGAGGTAATCATATACTCAAGACTTTTTCCCCAGGAAAAAACTGATGCCCAAAGTGGAGACTGCTCCATGCACTGAAGCAGCAGAAATGTGAAGAGACTTCCCTGAAGGATACAAAAGCATTATTGGTTGAAATGCCTCCGTAGGAGCAAGTGGGTCACCTCTTCTGCTGCCTTTAGACCATGGGTAAAAGAAGTAAATACATGTAGTTACACCCAAAGGATCAGGAAGTTTCCCAGTATCTAGTGACACCCAGGAAGACCAGGAACCCCTAAACTTTTCCTGGTACTATGCAATTCCTAACAACCTCTGGATACAGGCAACTATGAACTGAGAATATTTGCAGAGAGTGTAAAAGGGCATCTCAAAAAGCAAACAAAATCAACAACAGCCAAGAATCACCTAAATTGGACGGGCCCAATTTAGGTGAAAGGGGGAAACCAAATGTAATTAATCAAGAAATATCCAAATCTTGGAGAGTTAAAAGAGTAAAAAAAAAAAAAAAAAGATTTTAAAGTATAATAAATAGACTGAGGCAAATAAAAAGACGAGTCCTCAGAAAGAAATGGATTAGAGATTACCTACGCGAACTCTGAAGAAATATCTGAAGGTCAAAACTCCTAAGAGCTTCAAAAGGGAGAAAACAATATTCACACAGAGGAATGAGATACATGAAGACAATGGAGAAATAACTTCAAAGCTCTGAGAGTGAATTACTTTACATCCAAGGGTTCCAAAGCCAATTAAGAGTGCAGTTAAAGATATTTTCAGGTATGTAGGGACTGAAACCTCTTGCAAATCCTACTGAAATGAAGTGACCCCTATTGTTGTGCAACAAGCCATCAATCAAACTTAGTGGTTTAATGAGAGACGATGGACTCTGAAAAACAAACTGAAGGTTCTAGAGGGGAGGAGGGTAGGGGGATGGGTTAGCCTGGTGATGGGTATTAAAGAGGGCACATTCCGTGTGGCGCACTGGGTGTTATGCACAAACAATGAATCATGGAACACTACATCAAAAACTAATGATGTAATATATGGTGATTAACATAACAATAAAAAAATAAAAAAAAAAAACCTTAGTGGTTTAAAACAATTTGTTATGCTTGGAGAGCCAACAGGCTAGAACTTCAGAAAGGTAAGGCAGAATTGACTGTTCTCTGCCTCACAGTATCTTGGGGCCTCCTCTAGGAAGAGTCAAATGACTGGCATTGACATCAACAGCTGCAAAAGCTGAGGCTGGAGGATCTACTTTCAAGATGATGTCTTTCTTCACTTATGTATTTGACCTCTGGGCTGGAATGGCTGATGAACAGGCTCAGTGAGGACTGTAAACTAGAGCAGCTATGCATGGCTTCCCCAAGGGGTTTGGCTTCTCACAGTGCAGCAGGTAGGTTCTGAGAGGGAGCAATCTAAGAAGGAATGTCTAAAGAGCAAGCAGTTCCAAGAAAACCAAGTGAAAGCAATCTGGCCTTTCCTGACCCTGTCATAGAAGCCAGGAAGCATCATTCCTACAGCACTACATTGATCAAGTCACTAAGGACAGGCTATACTCAAGTGCAGGGGAATTCTTTATTGCAAGGCCACATTACAGAAGAGCATGAGGAATGGAAGATAATGTTGTGACCTTCTTTGTAAAACAAAACGTGCCATAATAAAGAATATACTCTGATAAAATAAAAACAAATCCATGATGTACAAATGTGAAATATATAAAACATATTAGAAAAACATATTTAAATGTACATATTAAAATTGTAAAATACTTGAACCACATTATCAACTACTTTGACCCATTTACAGAATATTCCTCTTAACAACAGTTGAATATTAACCAAGATAAACCAGAGTCTGGACTATGAAACAAATCTCAGTAAATTTAAAAGAATTCAAATCATACAAAGTATGTTCCCTGACACCAATGTAATTAAGTTAAAAATCAGTAACAGAAAAATGTCTTGATAATCTCCAAATATTTGGAAACTAAATAACATGCTTTTAAATAACCCATGGGTCTAAGAAGAAATCAAAAGGGAATTAAAGTATTTTGAAATAAATGAAAATGAAAATAAAACCTACTATAATTTGTGTGATGTAGTTAAAACAGTACTGAGAGGAAAATCTGTAGCACTAAAAGCCCACAATTGAGAAAGAAGGATGGTCTTAAATCAATGACATAAGCTTCCACCATGAGAAACCAGAAAAAGAATAAACACAAAATAAAGATCAAAGTCAAAATCAATAAACTAGAAGATAAACAAAATAATAGATAGAAGGAATGAAACCAAAGCTGATTCTTTGCGAAGATTATTAAAATTGATGTCACCAGCCAGGAAAAAAAGAGGTATCACAAACATTAGAAATGACACAGTTTTAAATGATAATCTTTTCAAATATTTTTTAAATGTAGGCCAATAAAATTGACAGCACAAACAACCAAAGGTAACTCGAGAAGACGCAGAGAGATAACCACTATAGCCCTGTATCTACTGAGGAAATTGAATCTGTAGTTAAAAGCTTTCTCCCAAAAAATCATAGGTAGTCTCATGTGAATTTGACCATTTAAAAAATAAATAATACCAATTCCATACAAACGCTTACAGAAAATTGAAGTTTATCCTGATACCAAAACCAGGCAGACATTACAAGGAAACTACAAGCCAATATCTCATCAACATAGATGCAAAAAATCTTAATGAAAAATTAGCAAATTAAATCCAATAATATAAAAACGGATACTACTTCATGACCAAATGAGGTCTATCCCAGGATTGCAAGATTTACTTAACATTCAAAAATTGATAAATGTAATGCATCAGACTAAAAAGCTAAAAAAGGAAAAACACATGGTTATAATAGACACAGAAGATACATCTGACAAAATCCAACATCCATTCCTAATAAAACCTTCCAGTAAAGTAGAAACAGAAGGAAACTTCCTCAACATGATAAATAACAGCTACAGAAAAAACCCCACTAACATATTTATTAGTGAACACCAAATGTTTTCCCCCCAAAATAGGGAACAAGGTAAAGAAGTCTGCTTTTGCCACTTCTATTTAACATTATACTTGACGTTCTAGACAGTATAATAAAGAAAAATAAAAGGCTTCTGGATTGAAAAGAAATAAAACTGTAGCTATTCAAAGGTAATATGATCATCTATCTAGAAAATTCAATAGAATCTACAAAAAAAGCTACTAGAATGAATCAGTGAGTTCAGCAAAGTTTCCAGATATACGATCAATATACAAAAATCAAATGGAGATGACATTAAAAAATAGCTTTTTAAAAAATGAACAAAGGCTCAGGGACCTGCAAGACCAAAAAAAGAAATCTAGCACTTATTTTACCAGTCTCAGAAAAAAAGGAAAAAGAATGCAGAGACAAAAAAAATTTGAAGAAATAATGGCTGAAACCTTTCCAAATGCGGAAAAGACATAAACCTATTAATTTAAGAAAAACAGTTAAAAACCCCAAAAAACACACACCTAGACACATCATAATCAAACTTCTGAAAATGAAAGGCAAAGAAAAATCTTCAAAGCATCAGAGAGAAATATAGAACAAAGATTCAAAAGACAAAGGATTTCTCATCAGAAACCACAGATGCCAGAAGGAAGTGCATAATATTTTCAAGTACTAAAGAACTGTCAATCAAGAATTCTATATCCATCAAACATTCTTTAGGATTGAAGATGAAATAAAAACTCAGATGAAGGGAAGCTAAGGTAATTTCTTGCAGGCAGACCTATTTTCAAAGAATGGCTAGAGGAAGTTATTCAAACAGGAAAGATATGATAACAAGAGGAAACTCAGAACAACAGGAATGAAGAAAAGGCAACAGAAAGGTAAATAAACTATTCTTGAGTTTTAAATATTATTTTTGAAAGAAGCAAAAATCATAGCATTCTCAATGTATATAGAGGTAATATTAAGGATGACTATACCATAAAGGGGAGATGGTAAAGCAACTTTGATGATAGCAAGATTATCTATATTCCACTTAAGTGATAAAATGTTCACACTGGGAGACTGTAATAAACTATGTACATACAGTGTAATCTTTAAAACCACTAAAAAAAAAATTTTGAAAACACTAGATAAATCAAATGGAGTATCAACAAATGGAAAGTATTTTCTCTGACTATAATGGAATCAACTAGATACCAAGAACAAAAAGTAGCAGGAAAATCTCCTAACACTTGGAAACTAAATAGCACTCTTCTAAATAATTCATAGATCAAAGAAGTATCAAGGAGAGTGGAAGAATACAATGACCTGAATGAAAATAAAAACAAAATTTACAAAAATTTCTAAGACAAAGCTAAAGCAGTGCTTGTAGTGCAATTTATAGCAATAAATGTTCACATTTAAGAAGAAAGTCTCAAACTAATAATCTGTGCTTCCATCTGACAAAATTAGAGAAAGGACAAAAAGAACCTAAAACAAGCAAATAAAAAAATAAAAATAAGAGAATTCAGTAAAATTGACAACAGGGAAAAAATGAGATAATCACACTGAAGTGTTTTTGTTGTTGTTGTTGTTGTTTTAGAAAAATCAATAAAATTGGCCCAGATGGCTTCACTGACAAAGTCTCTGAAATATTTATAGAACAAATAGCACCAATTCTATAGTCTTTTCCCAGTACATTTTATGAGACCAGCATTACTCTAATATCAAAAGCAAAGGCAATATTAAAAACAAAAAACATAGACCAATACTCCTCATGAATACAGACTCAAAAATTCTCAACAAAGTATTAGCAAATCGAATACAGCAATATAGAAAAAGAAAAATACACCACATCAAGTTGGATTTATTCCAGGATACAAGGTTGGTTCACTATTTGAAAATCAATCAATGTGATCTATCAACGGTCTAAAAAAAAAAACCATATGATCACATCAACTGAAGGAAAAAATTTAATATACTATTCATTAAAAACAAACAAAACTTTCAATAATAAAAAGGAACTTCTTCAACCTACAGAGTGTCTGCAAAAATCCTATAGCTAAAAAATCCTATACCACACTTAATGGTAAAACACTGAATGTTTTCCTTGTAAGAAGAGGAACATGGAGTAAAACTGCATACAACTATACACACACATATGCACGTATATAAAAACTGGTGAAAACTGAAGAGATCTACATTCTAGGTATATAGTATTATACCAACTTCAGTTTCCTGCTTTTGATATTTTTTTAATTCAGTTTTATTATGTTATGTTAGTCACCATACAATACATCATTAGTTTTTGATGCAGTGTTCCATGATTCATTGTTTGCATATAACACCCAGTGCTCCATGCAGTACGTGCCCTCCTTAATACCCATCACCAGGTTAACCCATCCCCCTCCCCTAAAACCCTCAGTTTGTTTTTCGGAGTCCACAGTCTCTCATGGTTCATCTCCCCATCCGATTCCCCCCCCTTCATTTTTCCCTTCCTTCTCCTAATGTCCTCCATGCTATCCCTTATGTTCCACAAATACTGCTTTTGATATTATACTACAGTTATACAAGAAACCACCACTGAGGGAAGCAGCATGAAGGGCATGTAGGACTTTCTATAGTATTTTTTGCAACTTCCTGTGAGTCTCTAATTGTTTCAAAATAAAAAGTTAAAGGAAAAAAATTTCTGTAAGAAATCATAGGAGAAAATCTTCATGACCCAGTGTTAAACAAAGAGTTCTTATACATGACACCCAACTCATGATCCATAAAAGAAAAAAAAAATCAATAAATTCAAACCTCATCCAAGTTAAAACTTTCACTCTACAAAAACTGCTCTTAGGAAGATAAAGACAAGCCACATAGTGGGAAAAAAATGATTCACAAATTTCATACCCGATAAAGGACTTGCATCCGATATAGAAAGACTTTTTTACACTTCAACAGTACGAAAACAATCCATTTGGAAATGGGCAAAAGACTTGAACAAACACTATACAAGGAGATATAAGGATAGCGAATAAACGTAAGAGATGCTTAACTCATTAGTCATTGGGGAAATCCAAAATAAAGTTACAAGTTACCATTAAAGACCTATTAAGACGGCTAAAAGAAAAAAGTAATAATACTAACAAGGATGCAGAGTAACTGGATCTCTTAGACATTCCCAGTGGGAAAATTAAATGGTATATAGGCACTCTCGAAGATAATCAGGCAGTTTCTTATAAAGTTAAACATACATTTACCATATAACCCAGCAAACACACTCAACAGGATTTATTCAAGAAATGAAAATATGTTCACACAAAAACCTGTGCACAGATGTTCACTGTGGCTTTACCTGTAATA
This sequence comes from Callorhinus ursinus, assembly GCF_003265705.2. NCBI lineage: Eukaryota > Metazoa > Chordata > Mammalia > Carnivora > Otariidae > Callorhinus > Callorhinus ursinus. The sequence goes on along the minus strand of NW_027397063.1, from coordinate 133,124,299 downwards.
GCCAAAACATGAAATTAACCCAAAAGTACTTCAAAAGGTGAATGAATGACAGTTCAAGACAATGAAATATTACTCAGCAATAAAACAGAATGAACTACTGATACACAACAGCAACAGAAACTTGGATGGATCTCAAGCGCATTATATTGAATGAAAAAAAGACCATCTCAAAGGGCTATGTGTTATGATTCCATTTATATAACATCCTTAAAGTAACATAATTAGGGTGATGAAAAACAGATCACTGGTTGCCAGTAGTTCAGAGCTGAGGAAGCAGTATGACTATTAAAAGCAAACATGAGGGGTTTCCTTTGTGCTGATAGAACAGTTCTGTATGCTGTGATCATGGTTACTTGACTATTCACAGGCAATAAAATATCATAACTACACACACACACACACACACACACACACCATGTAAAGTTTGGTAAAATTCAACTAAGATATGTATCTGAGTTAGCATACTAATGTCAATTCCTGGTTTCCTTAGGTACAATTAATTATAGCAGTGTGTCCCAACTTTTTTCCATTTTTACTCTAGAAGAGCCTTTTTAGAGATTTTTCTTCTAATGCCCCCATGAACTGTTAATACCACAGACACATTGTCTATCTATTTATATGCTGCATGTATAACAGTAGTTCATACATTAAAAGAGCAAGATTATTTTCTCCCTCCAATAACAATTTTTGCCCCTTTGAAGGCAATATCATACTCACTGAAGACCTGTACTATGGTTATGAGAGACAGTATCATTAGGAAAAGCTGGAGAAAAGGAACATAAAAACTGCCATGTTTTGCAGCTTGATGTGTTAAACTATTTCAAAACAAAGTTATAATTTTAAAAAGCTTAAAAATGTCTAAGAGTAAAGGACCTAGAATAACCAAAACAACATTAAAATAGAAGAACAAATTTGGATGACTTACACTACCTGATTTCAAGTGATTGCAAGTCTCACTACAAAGCTACAGCAATCAAAGTGGTGTAGTACTGGTATCATTAGGATAAACAAATAGATTCATGTAACAAAACAGAGTCCAGAAGTGTTTCCACCTATATACAGTCACTTTATTTTGACAGATTCACCAAGGTTACTGAATGAAGAAATAAAAGCAGTATTTTTAAGATATTTTAGTTATTTATTTGAGAGAGTGAGAAAGAGAAAGAGAGAGAGGGCACAAGCAGGGAGGAGGGGCAGAGAGAGAGAAGCAGGCTCCTCGCTGAGCAGGGAGCCTGACATGGGACTTGATCCCAGGTCCCTGAGATCATGACCTGAGCCAAAGGCAGATGCTTAACTGAATGAGCCACCCAGGCACCCAATAAAAGCATTTTCAACAAATGGTGGTAGACCTGGATAAAAATGGAGGGGGGAAAAATATCAGCCTAAACCTGATCTACTTCACAGTACCCACAAAAACTAAGCTGCCACAGATCATAAACCTAAATATAAAAACTAAAACTATTAAACCAAAAAAACCTTCAATTCCTCAGAGTAGACAAAGATTTTTTTTTAAAGAAGACACAAAGGCACTAAACAGAAGAAAAAAAGATAAATTTAATTTCATCAAGTATAAAATCTGTTCATTAAAAAACACCATGAAGAAAAGTAAAAGGCAAACCAGGAGAAAGCGTTCACAGTAGATAGACAGACACAGAAATAGGTACAGGGCACCTGGGTGGCTCAGTCAGTTAAGCATCTGCCTTCGGCTCAGGTCATGATCCCAGGGTCCTGGGATCAAGTCCTGCATCGGGCTCCCTGCTCAGCGGGGAGCCTGCCTCTCCCTCTGCCCCTCACCTCACTTGTGCTCGCTCTCTCTCTCTCAAATAAATAAAATCTTAAAAAAAAATAGGTACAGATCTATATCTGTATACACAGATATATACACATATATTTGACAAAGGACTTGAATTTAGCATATATAAAGAACTCCTACATATCAATAACAAAAATATAAAACAAATAAAAAAACCCAATAAAAAAGGGACAAAAGGTGTGAATGGATTCCTCAAAAATATATACAAATTGTAAATATTTAGATGAACAGGTGTTCAAAATCATCAGTCATTAAGAAAATGCAAATGAACCCCATTATACCATTTCACACTCACAAGAATGACTAAAATTAAAAATACTGACAACACCAAATGTCAGAACATGGAGCAACTGGAACTTTCATCTATTGCAAGAGTGTGAAGAGATAAACTTCTTTGAAAAGCTAATCGTTAAGTTATAGTTAAATATACACCCAACCTACTTTCCACTCCTAGGTATTCATTCACCCAATGTAAATGACAACACACTTCCAGAAAATGACTTGTACAAGTCTGTTTATGGAAGCATTCATACTAGCCCCAAACTGGAAACAACCTAAATGCTCAACTGAATACTACCCAGCAATACAAAAGAACTAATAACTGATACACTCAGCATGGGAGGAGCTCAAGAACTCTGTTGAGGACAAGAAGCTAGGCACAAGAATAAATACTACATGGTTCTAGAACATGAAAAACTCGGTGGTGATGAATAGAACACTGGTTATCTATGAGAGGTGAGAAGGGTACTCTCTGGGGGATGTCTTGATTTGCTCATATACATTACCAAAACTTACAATCTATAAACTTCACTGCATATTTTACCTCAATTTATAATATATTAGCTTTAAAACAGGATAAACATCTGCACTTATAGTAGGTGATTTTAACACATAACTTTAAATAATTAAGTAGAGAAAAAGTTCTATTATTTTCTCCTCGAAGATACTGTTCATCTTTTATTAGATTTATTTCTACTGGTAAAGGTATCTTTTCATAAGTAACATGTAATTATTTGTTGCTGGTTTCACTTGAACTTTTTACATTGTCCTTATAGCCAACATAATCTTACTTAACTCTCATTAGTTCTAATAAATTGGCCATAGTCTCTTCTAATTTCTATGAAGACAATCACTGGGACAGCTCTGCTCTTACTTTTTAAATTCTTACTGGCTATGTCCTTTAGAAAAATGATGGGTAGAAACTAACAGCACCTCTGTTTTGGATGCTCAAATTCCGTTTAGAATTTTTATAGTTATCTTCATGTTGAGATTTGCCTATGATTTTCTTCTGTGTTGCTTTGGTATCACAGTTACAAGAAAAGCCTGAAGAACAGAACTGAGATTTTCCTAAAGAATTCCTTCTGTAAACTGCAGCTTCAGCTCAGAACCAAGAGTTCCAATGCTGATAGCCATTCTTCCCCAGAGCCTGGCCTGCCCTACACTTCAGACTTGCCCAACTAGCTCCCACAGTCACATGACCTAGTATCTGGCCTTAATGTCTGTGTGTACGTACCTACACACAGTAGCCCTATGATCTCTACTGAACTCTTGACTGATACACCTGCTATTAGTGCCTAGATCTTGCAGTATGTACGTGTGAGACAGACACAGTTTTAACTACTAATTCAATTTTCTAAGGGCTTTTTATTTATTCTTTAGTCAGCTGCAGTTTTAGTAAATTTACAGTTCTCAAGGAAACTATCCATTTCATCAAACTTTCCAAACAATGATATGAAATATTCACATGATTTTTTTCTTTACCATACCTATAGTTACATCCCAATTTTCATTGCCTATGCCAGGGTTCAACAAGTTATTTCTAGTTAAGGACCATACTTGTGAATACTTTAAGCTTTACGGGCTACAAACTATCTCTGTCATGTATATATCAATGATTAGTAACATTTGAAAATGTTACTAACCATTGATAGCTTACAGGCCTTACCAGATTTTGCCTGGACCATGGTTTGCTGAACTCTGGCCGAAACTAGTTATTTACACTTTCTCTTTCTCCTTAGCTTTGCCAGAGCTGCTGTAAGATGGGGAAAAGGAAACTGAGCTTATAGAAGGCACTGGAAGTATGGAAGGAGAAAAAAGGGCAGCTTTGAGGGAGACCCTACAAGATTCACAGGACCTAAGAAGAGAGGATTCAAAGAAAGCTCCCAGTTTTTCTGGCTCCCAGGGAAATGCTGTGGCCACTCACTGACACAGGGAACACAAGACAAACACCAGGTGGGAGAGGACTTCAGGTGTGGACCTGGTGAATTTCATATGCAAGACATCCTGTGGGGTGGAAAGCTGATGTGTACTTGAAGGGAAATAATATAACAGGGGACTATCTCCACATACTTCTTTTCTCCTGGTCTGCAGCACACATCATATGGGGCATCAGTTATTAATGCACAAATTAATGAGTAGAAGAACACTGTGATATACTGGCCTATTTTATAAAATCAATTTCAAAATGTTATCTCTTCACTTATATAATTTTAATCTATACAACTTATTAATAATGTGTCCTGATGAGTATCTTTTGCTCTATAAACTTTGCAGTGGTCTTCGATAACAAAAGCACTAATTTTTCAAATCAGTCCCTTAAATACAGGCATAGCTGTGTAATATTGAACTATTTTTCCTTAAGAAATTATAGTAGAAATTTACCTATTTATGAATTCTAGGTTATGATTCCTATTTAAACACATTTTTTTAAATGGCTTGCAAAAACTCCTTCTGATCATTCTCCTAAAACCTCCTAGGGCAAAAAAAAAAAACAATTCCAGAATTACATGAATATTGATTTAGATTTTCCAAACTCTTGATTTTAAATCAGAAATAACAGACTTAAAAATATATAAATAAATTCTGTTAAAGATTCTCTCATTTGATAGCATATCAACCACTGAATATTAAATATTAATTACGACTTTATACATATTACAAAGCTATCTTCAACACAATTACAAGTATACTTTCTATTCATAAAATTACAGAACGATTCTCTCAAAATCAACGTGGTGCATATATGTTATACATTTGTACAAGAATCTACCGAAAAATAAAAATAAAAATTTGAGAGTTTGCTACTATACAGTCACATGAATTTATACTGAGATAAAGAATCAGGATAACACCACCAGGGAAAATTTCCAAAGCTCTAACTTCTCAACATTCTATCATCATCTGAAAGTCAATTTTCATCTTTTTCACTGGCTGAATTTGTTAGCTCAGATTTTGCTTTGGGGCTCACGTGTTCTTGCAGGATGGCAGTAGTAGATGATAAGTCTACTGACAACAGCACCTGCTATGAATCCACAAAGGTTAACAGTGAAGCAAATCAGAATATTACAGAATCTTTCATTGGAAAGTCGTGATGCCGGAAGGGCAAGGTATGCCTTTACAATAGTGAAAATGTTCTAATTTAACTAATTTGATTCTTTTTTAGATAATGCCATTTTTTTTTAACTTCCTAGTTAAATGTATTTGCTCCTGAAGGGTGCTACTCTTTAGTCTGGAGGAAAAACAAGAAAAATGCTTGCAGTAAGTTTGCAACAGTATTCTCATTAGCCACAGTTTCTATCTTTAGGTCTCTTCTTTACTAGCTAGCTACCAAGAGCCTGGAAATGAAGGGCTCCAGGCAGATGGTATCAGGCACAACATAGAAAGACCAGTGTTCTCGATTGCTACATTTCCAGTAAGTGCTTCATTTCACACCAGGAGGCTAGGCAGCCTCCAGTTCTCCTCAAAAGCACAAAAATAGGGATGCTCTTGATCAGATTTCCAGGTTCTTGCCAGCTTGCTTGTGCTTTCTCGCTATGCTAAAATGAGGAAGGGGGGGTGGGTGGCAGAGATACTTAGGCTGGGGAAATTAAGACAGTGAAGATAGTGCTCCTTTCACATTCTTACCTTCAAGCCTTACTTGAACTGACAAAACCAGAAGAAATAAAATCAGTAATAGGAGATATTCTGCACCCTTCCCCACCCCACCCCACCACCCCCCCAGCCAAAAAAAAAAAAAAAAAAAAAAATTCTGGGCTGCCTCTGGCTATGAGGCCTTCAAGATGAGGGCAATGAATGCCCCATAGTCTGTGTAACAGCACTCCCAGGTAAAGTACTTTGATTCCATTTTGCAGATAAAGAAGTGGAGACCCACAGAGGTGAAATAACCCAAGTCTCTGATAAAGCCGCAATGCCAAGATCATGTAACCCAGGTCTTGAATCTTCTTCCATGACACACCACACACATGGGGGTGGTGGCCTACTTAAGGGGATTTCAGCAAACAAGGTTATGTAAGCTTCCGAAGATGCAAAGTATGAAATAACCCTTAGATAGTTAAGACTGTTTCAGAAGCATCAGAAGCACAGGCAAAATAAAGAACTCACTGTTCAGATTTTTTTCTTTATCAGAAAGTTAAATGGAATTCTGATTCTCTGATTTCTAGCATGGAGAAAATTATTTAAAAGAAAAAAAAAAAAAAACACACAAGAGGAGCCATTTGTCAGCCGGCTGAAAAAATACCTTCAAAGAAAGTAAACATCACATATTAGGTCAACTGGCAACAATCTAATTTTTTATAAGCTCAAACTTCAACAAAATATGGAAAGCACATCAGTGAGGTAGATGTGCCTATTTCTGCTTAGCTTCTGGGTCAAATACCACCTATATCCCACAATAGTAGTCTTCATTTGAAGTACTTTGTCCTATCAGCTTTCACTGTTAATAACCACCTAGTTCACACTAGATGTGCCCATTTCCCAAAAGCACCTATTTCTTGGACCTCAGATTCTGTAGATTGCAAGGTGTGAAAACTTCCTCTTCCACCCACGTTACTTTGACCAAGATGAGGCCAAAAGGGGACAACAAATCTAAACGTATACCAAAGCAGGAAATCAACTTATACAAGAAGACATGCCAATTTAAGAAACGTGCTGCAATCTCCATTGGTTTACTTTCTACTTTTTTTTTTTTACTTTACTTGGTAAAACTTTGAGACCATCTTTTCTTACAAGCACAACTTCCCATTGATATATACTAGAAAATCAGCAGTGTTAGGGGAGACAGAAACAGGTATTTGAGAAAGAAATAAGTGACAGCCTGCCTATGCCTTCTCAGCAATACACACCTGATTTTTCTCTGATGTACATCTAGAACATGGTAGACTATCCTCAAATCTATGAATGTTCCTCAGTGCTTTTGGCCACTCTATTTAAACCAGTTGTCCTTCATCTTACAATATTTCATAACATTTCTTCAAAAAACATGTGCCACTTTGTAATGGAGTGGGGGAATTATTTTTACATTGAGAGGTTATTCACTTACTTCAAAGAGTCAAAACTTTGCTCACACTACTCAACGTCTTTCTTGGTGTGGCCTTCAGAGTCAGTGTGCATTAACATGAAAACCAGTTCCATAATACAACTTTTCTGGGGGAGGAGCATTTCCCAGGATGATCATCTACCACCTTCACCAGATTGCCCCTGGCTAACCTTGGCTGAAATCCAAGTTCACCTCCTACACAAAAAATGTGCTAAAAATGAGGATATTGAGATGAATGGACCGTACTGGCTGAAGGCAAATCCTAAAGGAGTCTCAAAAATATTCTGAACAAATGTAATAATACTAGAAAAAGCACAAACGATTCCAAGGTAAGATCTGCTCCTATTCCTCCTGTGGCAACCCCACAAGGTTCTACCTTTAAAAATGCTGCTGATTATGCCATGTTCTCAGGGCTTATTTCCAGCTCCAAATCTACTCTGCCCACATTTTCAGGTGTCTATTGGCAATTTCCAAGTCCCACCAGCACCACGATTTCAACTTAAAAATTTCAACAATTTAAATCTTCATTCTGCCATCCTGGTGGTTATGTTATCCTTCTTACCTAAAAAAAATCAGCTTACATTTATACAGTACACAAAAGAAGCACAATAAATATTTAAAGAAGGAAGGAAGAAGTGGTAGAAGGAATTGTTTTACAAACATCACCACACACAAGATATTATAAAGTAGTGGGGAGGCTCAGAAAACTCAAAGCAATCTTGCAACATGACCCAGCAAAAAACTTTAAAGTCAAACTCCAGCTCAATCTTCTGCTCTTATTTACCATTTTCTACCTTTTCCTTTTCAAAGTCCACCGATTTAAAATCAGACACTTGTTCCATCCCCAGGTTCTCTCTGAACCCAGCACCCAAAAGTGCTTTCTCCTCCTTTAAGCCCAAGATTTTGTGTTCACCAATGCTATGGCTCTGATTCTGGACTTAACACATCACATCACACCGTCTGTGCAATCTTCTTCTCCTGATAGATCAGTGGTTGCCATGGACTGAATCTTTGTCCCCCTCCCCCAATCCACTTCATACTGACGCTCTAAACCCTAATATAACTTTATTTGGGCAATCTATTCATTTAACAATCATATGTTAAAGGAGATCATATGGGTAGGGCCCCAATCTGACAGGTGGTCTCATAAGAAGAATCAGCAACCAAACTGGCCAGCACCTTGAGCTTGGACATTCCGGCCTCCAGAACTGTGGAAAAATAAATACCTGTTGTTTAAGCCACTCAATCTATGGTATGCTGTTATGGCAGGCCAAAGAGATTAAGACAGATTTTGGTACCAGAAATTCTCAATTCTGGCTGCATCCAATAAGCACCTGAGAGGGCTTGATAAAATTATGATGTCTGGGCACCACCTAGACCAGTTAAATCAGAAATGCTGGGATAAACCCAGGCATTGGTATTTTTAAAAGCTCCTCAAATAATTCTAATATGTAGCTAAATCAAGGAATGCTGCATGAAACTTTAGTGAGGTCTGAGACCATGTCTAATTCATCTCTTAATTCCCTTTAACTGCTGGCACATGATAAGTATACACTCAGTTTAATAAATGACCCATGATTAACAGTGTTTCAATATTTCATAATTATAGATATTCACTCTGTTAACAGATATCAGGCACCTACTACGTATCAGTCACCATGCTAGGGCTTTTCTACACAATGATGAGTAAAGCAAGCTAGTTCCTTATTCTGCTGCATAAACATTTGAAACTCAGTATTTTTTTTAAAGATTTTATTTATTCAGTTGAAACACAGAGACAGAGAAAGAGAGCATGAGCAGGGGGAGAGGCAGAAGCAGGCCTCCACTGAGACAGGCGCCCGATGTGGGGCTCCATCCCAGGACCCTGGGACCAGGACCTGAGCCGAAGGCAGTCGCCCAACCATCTGAGACACCCAGGCAGGTGCCCCACTGAAATTTAGTATTTTAATTCATGCTTAATTAACATATCCTTTGATCTGTAAAAACAAAAACAAAAAACAAAAAATTCCCAGTAACAGTTCCTCAGCAAACACACAATGCAGGATATTAAATACCATGTCTAAAAAAATTTTCCCCTCAATCTCTTTACTTAAAAATATTAAAATACAATCGGGGCTGGTGGGGGAGAAGGTTAATTTGGGCCAGTGTTCTTATTTGGCAGTTTTGTTTGATCCACTTATATCAAGTAAAAGGTAATATTTTTTGGCATCTATAAACTTAGGGAATTCTACACATATGCTATTAACACCTTTATACAAAAATAAGGATATTCATCCAGCCAATGGAACATAAACTTCTGTGCTGAGTCAAGAACCCCTTGAGACCAACTGCAAGTATTTAAAAATCATAAAAGTTTAAGGCTTAAAACAGCTTTCAGGGGCACCTGGGTGGCTCAGTTGGTTAAGCGGCTGCCTCTGGCTTAGGTCATGATCCCGGGGTCCTGGGATCGAGCCCCAAATTGGGCTCCCTGCTCTGCAGGGGGGCCTGCTTCTCCCTCTCTCTGCTGCTCTCCCTGCTGGTGCTCTGTTAAATAAATAAAATCTTAAAAAAAAAAAAAGCAGCTTTTACAATTATCTGATAAACCTTACTCTCCCGACCCTCATCCTCAAACCTGAGGTTATGCCATTTAGAATTGGGCCTAAGGTTAATGGCAAAGTCTAAAACAAGAAGATATCATTACTAATTTCCCAATTCAATTGTGTGCTATTTCCATAACAGGACAGTGCGCTCCCCCCAGCCTGAGCCCCCATTGGTGGGCAATCTATTATCATCTAGATGTAATTAACTGGTTTATCTTCTCTAATCATCTAGTCTCTGATAAACTTAAAGAGGTGAAATCATATGAGAAATATTTACTGTTTACTACACAGGTAAATATTCTCATTCTCTACACGATGCTTTTCTTCCTCTCTCAAATCACTGGACACATACCAATAATTCACATCTGTAAGTTTCACTTTATTTCTCAAGGAAAAAAACTAGGTCTAGAATGAAAAACTCTATACCCAGGTTATATGACATTTTGGTAGTTTTTAAAAATCTCAAATAATTTTAAAATTATTTTTTGAAAGATTGTGGGGTGGTAACAATCAGGGAAAGCGTCCTATGTAAATGATTCTAAAGTGAGGTGTGAAAAATGAACAAGAATTAGATTTGGGGATGGGGAAGAGAGGGAAAATTCTAAAAAGAAAGAACAGCATGTCAAATGACCTAGAGGAAAAAAAACAAAGCACAGTTTGGCAGATGTTAGGTATATCTTAGGCCAATGTCATTACCACAACCCCATGATGTCCACACCTGGAGCCAGTACACACACCTGTGCGTATTTATATATTTGTGCAAGTAGCCCTTCCTACCTGACCTACCACTATCCAAACTCTCACTACCTGAACAAAGGTTCCTAGGAGCTTCAGATAAATGATTTTTAGGACAAAGCTGGAATCCCACCCCCCCCCACCCCCTGCAGCAGAATGCAGAAGCATTCACCCCTGCAACCTTTTCAGGACTGCCCCTGGCCATGGTAGCACATTCCAGCTTTCCTTCCTGCTGCCCCTCTCCCATCTCCTGCAGTGGGCAAGGACTGACAGAGGGCACAAAAGCCCAGTGCCCTTGCCTCCAAAGTGGGATAAGCCTGCACTTAGTGGTGCACCAGAGCTGATCGGGTTGAGACCAGCCTTCCCTGAAACCACATCCTTGCTCAGCTTCCTCCCCTTCCCTTTCCTGTTCCCCTCAGTCCCTCACAGGTTTTTCCCTAAGAGCATGCCACTCATAAACTTGCGTGTGAAACGTCCAATGGTCCTCAGACCTTGTTCTGTAATGTCATGCCCAAATAAAGGAACATAGGGTTTGTCAGAGATAGGACGAATTCTATGGATGAGCCAGAAACACCTTGTATGAGGAAAAAAAGGAAATGCTCCAAAAAAGGATCGGAGCATATCACAAGGACCCAGAAGCTAGTTTGAAGGAACTCTCTCACTGGCTAAATCTGGGAAAATGTGAGCACCAAATTACATACAGTAACAAATTATAAACCAGTGGAAAAATAGGAATTCATGAGTGCACATCTATAATAAATCTATAAATAAATAAACAAGAAACAAAATAGTCTCTGGCTTATATCGAAATGTCAACAACCATCTAATAAATGTGGAGAGAATGCTGGAGGCAGAAAATCGTCATTCTGCAACCACAGTAGGAAAGACTGAATCAGGCAAAAATCATCAATGGATACCACATCAAAGGGGAATTTTTTGATGAGGAATGGGTATTTGCCTAGTCTTAAATGGTCTTCCCACAGATTACTAATTAATGACGAGAGGAAAAACAAAGAAATGGGACAAAGCCCTTGACCGGGTGATCAAAATTAATATCACTTATGAGAAACAAACATTATGTGCCTCCACATATGATACTGAGAGAAAGATACATCACCACTATAACCTGGATCTGATGAAAAGTCAGATAAACAGAAAATGAAGGAAAGTTCTATTCACCTAAAAATCTGCAGCATCTTCCCATTTTTCTCAGGATAAAATTCAAACTCCTTGAGCTGGTTGACAAAACATTTCATGATTCATGATTCATAACTCCTATAACAAATATACTTTGAGTTTAGAAATATGTAAAATTTACAAGTTAAACAGATTTTTAGCTCTGAACTACAAATGTATTTTATGTCTAAGAGAATACTATAGAGCTACAGAAGCAAGAATAAAATCAAAATTTTTCTAATCAGCTACATAACCTTTTATATATTAATTACACAGTGCTGAGAAAAGAGCCTTCAAATCTGTTTAGATGTCTAACTTAAAAATTTCCAGTGAATTTAATAAGTGCTAGTACCCCTAAAGCTAATCTACCTACATGCCCACAGGAACCACTAAAAGAACCCCTATCATTCAAATACTCCAAGAACTGCCATGAGGACACCCTCCCAAGACCCACCCTCAACATCTACTCATGGGATATCCTGAGATTCCTGACTCCACTTTCCATCCCCTGAGCCCTTGCTGTCCGATCTTCCTCCCCTACTTAGATTCCTGGAAAACACCGTTAGAGGGACACACACACACACTTGATAAAGGAAACTTCTCTCTGCTGCTATTGCTCCATCACGCAAAAGTAGAGAACAAATCCACACTAATGGATGAGGAAAGGGGAGCTAAGCTACCCTGCTAAAAGAGGAAATGGTACAAGAAAAAAAAAAAAAAGGAAAAAAGGAATCTCTTCTGGTTATTAGAGGAAGTAATCAAAATTATCAGGCCCAGGTTTCTGTAGGTTGTCTTCTGGGAATATAATCAGGTTGGAAAATTCTCTGGAGTCTGGAAATAGCAAAGGAATAACTGGGTGTTCTTTCAGTACAGCCCTGGGCTTGACTTTCCATTACCAGGCCCTTTTATAACTAGTTACGGGAGGAGGTTAATATCTAGAACTTTGTTGAATAAAGACAGACATAACTTCTGACCAATGAAAAAGATAACCCCAAAGATTACAGTATATGGTCCTGTTGTAAACTAACCATTTTTCTTTTATCTAAGCAAGTAATCTATGAAACTGTCGATGCACCAGAGTTTCTCAAATGCTTTTGGACTGTTTTACATTTTACTTCCCTAATTAAGGAGTTGAAGAAAATCTTCAACACATGTTCATTTTGTATTTACATGAGTAATAATTTTACCTTTTTGAAAATTCTACTTTAACAAGCACCACTTTTAAAATTGTTCCTATAGGTGATGTGTTATGCATTCAAAATACACAACCATTTAAATTTGCAATCAATTAAGTCTGACTAGATTCTTAAAATATACAATACTTGTAGAAGGGGTTCTAAATTGGCAAATATAAGTTGGACTAGACTATGCTTAAGTCCTATTATACAAGAATGAGCTATACTGTATATTTCTGAACCATTACTATGCCATCAAATGTCCCATTCATGGCTAAAAATGTAGGGATAATTTTCTCTGGAAATAGGAAGATTAGACTGATAAGAAAACAAAGCTGAAGAATAAGTCAATAAAAGTGGAAGAGTTCGGAACAGTGGTTCCTCCTCTATTTGCATATTAGAACTGTCTATGGACTATATAAAATGTCAGAGGCTTAGTAAATTAAATCTGAATATCCAGGAGTGCAACCCACATACGAGTAGTTTTTACAAATATTAATCTCTTTCCACAGCCACTTTTCTTGGGTGTTGTGAACTCCTCCAGCTTTTCTCTCTGCATTCAAATAGTAAGAGAAAATAATGAACATAATTACAGCTGAAAAATGTACAAAGAGTGCCCTTATTACCTCTACATTAACAAAAAGAAAAAGAGTTTCAATAAAACTACATAGAAGAGTAAGTATATAACCTGCATTTCAGTGCTGGGTTCAGAGTTTCTTGAGAAAAATGGACCCTACAAAGTTAGTTAAAAGCTGTTGCCAAATGAAGATCAAACTTGTATAAAGATCTTTAAAAATCTAACATAAACCAGTGAAGGCAACCTATTGAATGGGAGAAGATATTGACAAATGACACATCTGATAAAGGTTTAGTATCCAAAGTATATAAAGAACTTCATACAACTCAACACCAAAAAACCAGATAACCCAGTTAAAAAAATAGGCAGAAGACATGAATAGACATTTTTCCACAGACATCCAAATGGCTGACACGTGAAAAGATGCTCAACATCACTCATCATCAGGGAAATGCAAATCAAAACTACAATAAGACATCACCTCATACCTGTAAAAATGGCTAAAATCAAAAACACATGAAACAAGTGTTGGAGAGGATGTGGAGAAAAAGGAACCTTCATGCACTGTTGGTGGGGATGCAAACTGGTGCAGCCACTGCGGAAAATAGTACAGAGATTCCTCCAAAACTTAAAAATAGAACTACCCTACAATCCAGCAATCACACTATGAGGTATTTATCAAAAAAATTCAAAAAACACTAATTCAAAGGGATACATGCACCCCTATGTTTACAGCAGCATTATTTACACCAAATTATGGAAGCAGCCCAATTGTCCATCAATAGATGAATGGATAAAGAAGATGTGGTATATACATACACAATGGAATATTATTCAACCATAAAAAGGAATGAAATCTTGCCATTTGGGATGACATGGATGGAGCTAGAGAGTATTATGCTAAGTGAAATAAGTCAGTCAGAAAAAGACAAATACCATATGATTTCCTCATATGTGGAATTTAGGAAACAAAACAAGCAAAAGAAAAAAAAAAGAGAAACGAATGAAGAAACAGACTCTTAACTATAGAGAACAAACATATGGTTACCAGAGGTAGGTGGAGGAATGGATGAAACGGGTAACAGGGATTAAAGAGTACATTTATCCTGATGAACACTGAGTTCTATGCTATAGAATCACTATAGTGTACACCTGAAACTAATATAACACTGTGTCAACTATACTGGAATTAAAATTAAAAACTTAATAAAAAAAGATTTTTTAAAAATCTAACATAAACCAGTGGGAAAAGAGACTTTGCTATGCAAACCTCATTTGATGTAACTACTAGTATGGGCACATACCACTGTATAAAAAGCAAGAGAAATATCAAAATGTGAACCTATGCTTCAACTTAGGAACCAAACAAAAATGAAGTTAAAAAAACACAAAACTGGCTTTAATATATTTTTATTCTGGAATTTAAACAGATACGAAAAATTTAAAACGTCCAACTTGCTGACTCCACTTTCTTCCTTCCCATTCAATCTTGCTTCCATTCCTGCTTTTATCAAGTTTCCAATGATCATACTGTTAGATTTGACCATCACCAGCCACTCAGTTGGTAAAAAACCTACTAATTATCCTTAATGCCTCCCTTTCCCTCACCACCTTTATTCAATGCAACAGCAGCTCAACTGCTCCTCCAAAACAGCAACCAAATAAGCTTTATATTCTTTTCCAGCTTTTCTAATAACATTCCAGGGTAAGATACTAACATATTTGGCCTAGACTACAGCCACCATCTCTTAACCTGTCTCCCTGCTTCCACTCAGGACCCCTCCACAGTGCATGCTACCACTGCAGTCAGGGTAGTAAAGACATAATTTATATTATGTCATTGCCCTCTTTAGAAGCCTCCGAATGCTTTCTTATCAGAGCCTTCAAGGCCCTGCAGCATCAAGCTCCTGCCTACTTTCCCAACATCTTCCGTTACGGATCTCCCTCCACCCCTCTGGCCCTCATTCCAGGCAAATATTTAAGCATTTGCTACTTCTGACTGCCTGGCATACTTTTTCCCTACCTCTTCATATTGCTACTTCATCTTGTCCTTCAGATTTCCAATTCAAACAACACTTCCTCACAGAGCTCTTCACTGATCACTCAGAGGTAGGCCTCTCTTCACCACCTACCACATGACACTGCTTATTTTCTTCATGTTTATCATAATCTGGCAAAATGTATATGGGGGCAGAGGGATGAGCTGTCTTCTTTCTTCTAACACTGTATGCTTGTGACATGTAACGGGCATGTATTTGTTTAATCAATAAATACTCCAACAGAGGCATGGTCTGTAACACTGGCCTGGAAATGAATTACGGAGTTCTATTCCAGACTTGACTCAACCAGCAATTCGCTGGGTAGCCTTGGGCATACCACAAGATTTGAGTGGGTTAAGAGTAACTGGACAGTAAAAAAGTGGATGGGGCACCTGGGTGGCTCAGTCGGTTGAGCGCCTGCCTTCAGCTCAGGTCATGATCCCAGGATCCCGGGATCAAGCCCCACGTCCAGCTCCCTCTCTCTCCCTCTGCTGCTCCCTGCTCAGCTGGGAGCCTGCTTCTGTCTCTCCCTCTGCCTCTCCCCCTGCTTGTGCTCGCGGGCTCTCTGTCAAATAAATAAATAAATAAAATCTTAAAAAAAAAAAAGTGGAGACGGCAAGTATGTTTTTTTTCTAAATTTTTTCGTGGATCTAAATTCAAGAATATAGATATTTGAAAGCCTTTGACCTCTCTCTGCATCCGTTTCCTCATTTGTATGAGACTGCTTTGAATTTCAGCTGGAAATACTAGAACTATGGGACACCTGGGTGGCTCAGTCGCTTGAGTTTTGGACTCTTGATCTCAGCTCAGGTCTCGATCTCAGGTTTTGAGTTCAAGCCCCACAATGGGTTCCACGCTGGGTGTGACGTTATTGTAATAGGCCTTAATCCACTTTCTAATTCTCCTTACCCACCCCTTATTTACACCCTGCAACCAAACATCACACAGCGCACTTTACTGCCCATACATTTCCTCATTCGGCTGCCTCTTCTCCAACTCCAACCACTGGAAATTATCCTTTAAAGCCCAGATCAATTGTTAACTGCCTCATAAAGTCTAATCCAACCACCTGGCCCAATACTGGTATGATTATTAAGTGTTCCAGAAATTATTTTATGCGTTAGAGTAGTCCCTTATCCTCTCTCCTGTTTCCTAATCCGTAAGAGGGAGATAACACTATCTACCACACCACACACTACTGTTGGACAAGTGAGAATACTTAGCTTGATAATAAAGCGTTCAATAATTGGTATTACTTGTTGGCTACCTACACTTTCCGCTCTCCTTGAGAGCCACCAAAGTGACGTTTCCATTTCTGAATCTCCAAAGGTTTGAAGCCATTACTACTCCTCCCAATGCCTCAAGTTTCCATATTCATAAAATGAAGGGAGTGGACTAGACCAATGACCATTACCTTCAAAAATGAAGTTCCCTATATTTACATGAATACCCAATAACGATACCTCAGGCTTCCGTAACATAATAGCTTAAAGCAAGGACACCGCAGGTGAGCTTCTGTAAGGACGGGAATTCGAAGGCAACAAACTACCGCTGCTAATGAAGTGGGGTGGAAACACTAAAGTGAAAATAACGTTGATCAAAACCTTGGGAATCCTTTCTCAAGAAACGGACTCTTGCCACAATGATGGGTCTTCTGGATTATCGCTTTTAAGTTAGATTACAGATACTTAAAGGAATCAGTGCCCCAGAGGGGCGAAAAAGATGAGACCAGTCGCGTTAAGAAGGAAATGTGTGTAAGCCACAAATGGACGAAAGCTTATACAGCAAAGCCAAGCCTTTCACCTAACCCGAACCCCAAGGAGCGGGAAGAAGACCGATGACTGCAGGGAAGAAGTTGGGCTGCCAGAAACCCTAAGGCAGCAGGCCGGCGGGCCGGGCGTGAGCGGACGTCTGCGAAACTGGTGCAACCTCAGCGCTCGGCCCCTTTCCCAGGCCGGCCCCCAACCGCACAGCCGCGGTTAGGGACCCGGGCCGTGACTCCTCAGCAACCCCCGCGTCCCGCCCCCGTACCTGCGGGGTCAAGCGCCATCTCGGCGGGCGGAGGAAAGCAGCTCCTGGCCGCTCCCGGGCGGGGGGGAAGGGAGGGGAGGAGCCTGGGCTGGGCGGCACGTGCGGCCGCCCGGACCTTCCCCGCGGGAGGATGAGTGGGTGGAGGAGGAGCGCAGTGCCCTCCGCAAAGCGCGGCAGGCCTCTTTCCTTCCTTCTTATTTCCCTACTCGCTACTTCCGCCGCCCATTGCGCTTGCGCCCTCCTGGCCCCGCCCCGAAGCCTGTAACTGAAGGGGAACGGACATCTCCCAGGGAATGACCGGGAAGGGGGCGTGGCCTCGCGTGCCTGGGAGGCGGGACTGTTTCAGACGCACGCAGTCTGGCTTGGGAAGGAGCGTGAGCAGCCGCTTGCAGACTCGGGTCTGCGGGGACCAGAGCCGAAGCTGTGGGCCTTTGGGAGTGCGCCTCACGTGGCTACTAGGTTCCCGGCCAAGCCCCTCCCTCCACGTCCGCCTTTGGAGAACGGAATGAATCATCCTCTTCCTTTATTTTTTCTTCGTTAATGTTCATTCATTCATAAATGTCTATTTTATGCCTGTCAGGTTCCAGCCACGGGTTCTAAATACGAGGGGCAAATAACTGAATAAAAATAAGGTCCCCCTATTCTCCAGTACTATCGTATTGACAGGAGAGTCAGATACAAGCAACACGCTGTTAAATGTGATAAACTCCACACATGCGAGATATGCACAGCTTGTTCTACTATAGAGGTGGTCTAGTTCATGCGGTATCATTATTTCTCCCACAAATCAGGAGCCTGTGGCTCCCCTGGAGGGGAAATAAAAAATTGGGCGCTAGCAAATATTATCCTTAGGGCGTACAGCATGATTTGGGTGATGTTACAAATCCCGACTCTGTCAATTAAAGCTGTATGTTTTTGAGAAAAATGAAGGAAGGTGATAGCTATGCTCCTGAAGAACCCCAACTGCCCTCTTCTCATTAAAGGAAACTTTCTGGTGGCAGTTATGCTCATTTCCACTCACCAACCAGCCTTCAGAAATGCTTCCTTGTCATATCCACGTTTCGCTAGTTGGAGATTCCAAAGGGTGAAGTGCGGCCGGGACAGATGGGACAGATGTTAGAAAAACAAGGAGCAGCTGCTTCTTCCCTGGGAGGGATTTAAAGCTTTCAAAATGATCCCCTCCCCACCTACCTGCAGTCCCTCCTCCCCTGCTGCTGCTTCAGCCTGGTCAGTTGGCAGAAAAAGCAGCCACAGTTGAACAGGGCTGGGAAAGTGGGTCTCTGCTCAGCAGGTCTTCCGTTTAAGGGCCTATTTGGGCATAACGGCCCTTATTACAGCTGTAGGTTGAGATGCCAAGGTGAAGAATTAATGTTTCACTCAGCCAGGCAGGAAAGCAGGTCGGTTTTCTTGTGTGTTTTATAAATGTGTTTTGAAACATACCAGATTCATTCTGGTGCCCCTTTTCTTTTTCAGGAGGTGGAATATTTCGTTTAGAAAATAAATCTTTTTAAGGAGATGAAGTGGGGTATAAAAACACAAGCCAGACACTCACACTTAGGTAATTAAACTAAATCTTCCTACATGCAAAAGGGCATCACCTGGAGCTTTAAGTCAGAGACCTAAGTACCTCTACCTGAATCCTGCGTCACAACCTATTAACTTTATGACTTGAATAAATTCCAACGTTTCTCTAGACTTTAGTTTCTAATTTGTAAAATCATTGTGAGGAATAAATGTGATATCATTTAACATTGTTTCAGCCATTGAAAAACCGCTTCTACAGTTTTTGCCATAACTGAGTATCACTTGAACCGTTATTTAATATTTTTTATCTAAACTCACTTAAAGAAAAACTTACATGGGCACTATCCACTTTAGCCTTACCCTACGCAATAATATCTGTAAAATCAAGGGTTTTGTGTGTCCCATAAAATGGACTGCTGAACATATCACACTATGAGAAGCACCTCAGTACCTGGTACATAACAGTGTACCCCGCTCCTGTCTCATGCTAAATAAGATCATTTGGGGGCAAAGTCTTTATAATATACCTGGGAAAGATAAGTTATTTATTAAAAGTTAAATCATAGAAATGTAATTGGTAATTCAAAACAGAAGAAATTTCCTAAGATATCACTTTATTAATGGGCAATTCTTTGAGCCATAACTGCAATGGGAACAAAAAGAGGAGAGCACATTGTCCTGGAAATGAAGAAATCTGTATTATCCAAGCATGACCTCTAGGGCTTAGACAATATCTGGTACATAATGGCTGAATGCTGGCATGGGTGGTTAGGAAGGACTTCAAAGATGAGGCAGAAATTATGGTTGGCAGTTTAAGATGGGTAGCATGTGTCAGTAGAGAAGAATGCATGTCACACTAGGAGAAAAGTAAACAAAAGTGTCTGGGAGGGGCACCTGAGTGGCTCAGTCAGTTAAGCGTCTGCCTTGGGCTCAGGACACAATCCCAGGGCCCTGGGATCCAGTCCCGCGTTGGGCTCTCTGCTCAGCGGAGAGTCTGCTTCTCCCTCTCCCTCTGCCTCCTTCCCCTGCTTGTGCTCTGTCTCTGTCTCTCTCAAATAAATAAATAAAATCCTTAAAAAAAAAAGTGTCTGGGATTTGAGGTGTTCTTGAAGGACAAGTGAAGCATGGAAAAGATAGAAGGTAAGGAATAAAAACACATGTGCAGAAGCTAGGGGTAGGAAGCAGAGCTGTGTGGCAGGCATGGTGGAGAGCAATGCCTGAAACCATTCGTTTGAGGATTTGGGAAGCTAGGATGGTTATAAATGAGACTGCAAATGTTAGAAGAAGTCAGATTCCCAAAGCCTTAAACATTAGGCTGAGGAGTGTTTGAATTTGATGCTATAAGCAGTCAGGGGCTATTGAAGGTTAACAAGTAGAAAAACGGCCTTGTGGTCAAAGTGGTGTCTTTTAAAGATTTTGTGTAGGCTAGATACAGGCGGTGAGGAGGAGGCAGGGGTTAAGCAGAAGGGTAAGGGGCTATTGCAGTTCAGGTAGGATATGAAAAGAGCCTGAATTAGTATATGTGGCAATGTAAAAGAAAGGACGGATGTGAATGTACCTGGAAAGGAAGAATCCATTCTTCATAACTGACTTAGGAGACTAGAACAGGGAGTCAAGATTTTCTAGGTGATTCCATTCCTTGGCAAATGTCCACAGACAAATGAGAAAATCGTGGCAATGCACCCATTCATGCCTCAAATGATCTGCCATTGATCCTCATTACTGGGGAGCAACACTGAGACAGAGGAACCAACTAGGAGGAAATTGTAGTGACCCAAGGGAGGCAAGGACAGTAGCTGATCTGTGGCAGAGCATGCAAAAGCGAAGAGAAGTGAACTGCTTTGTATGTAGACTAGACATGAATGCACACACACATATACATATCTTAATTTAATATCTAAGGAATTTGCAAGTACACATAAATATCTTGTTTATTGCATCAATTCTGACTAGATCTAGCACACCTTTTTGCTCTCTGTTGATATCCAGTTAGTTATTTTTAAAGGTCGAGATAGTCCCTGATTGCTTCCAACTGCCCAACATCAGAACTGAAGACTTTTCACTGATAACTCTGCTCTGCCCTGTCTTTGAGCCAATGAGAATTGCATTTGGAAGAATACTAGAAGCTCCATCCCTACCGTACATGAAATTTGGAACCAGTTCTTGACTAGAAGATCACTATCCATTGGACCCTGGTGGCCCTGTCTGCTTTCTGAGCTGCATAATTTAGCCCCCAGTACCCCAGAACCTGTGCCTTTTCCCATTTGAATGGACTTAGGTCCAGGTTAACACTTACATTAGTTTGTTAGGGCTGCCATGACAAAGTACCACAGAATGGGTGGCCTCAACAACAGAAACTTATTTTTTTCACAATTGGAGGCTAGAAGTCCAAGATCAAGGTATCTGTAGGTTTGGTTTCTTCTGAGGCCTCTCTTCTTGGCTTACAGATGGCTGTTTTCTCCCAGTATCTTCACATAGTCTTCAGGTTGTGGGTGTCTGTGTCCAAAGGACCAGACCCCTTCCTGGAGTCCCCAAATCACCTGGCTAGAGCCCTGACAACTTCCTTAGCTTTCGCGTCACCCTAGCACAATAGAGGTTGTCCCTGTCTTTCTGGTGGTTGAATAGGTTCTGCCTTGCTATGGCTCAGTCCACCTAGCTACTTCAGTCAGCTCCTCTTTGTCCCCCATTGCCCACACCCAACGGATCACAACATCCACCTGGCTCTTTAACAAATCTTTTTATTTCATCTGCCAACCTCACTGGTATGACTCAGTCCAAGATCTACCTGCTTTTGCAGAGATGTTTACAACAGTCTCCTAACTTGCTCTCTGTTCCTAGGATGTTTCTCCTCCCATCATTTCTTTCTAACTCATTCCACCCACAACAGCAAATAGGATCATAAAACTTTTTATGTAAAATCCCTCAGTGGTTCCTCATATAAATAAAATCCAAACCCTTTCCTTGGACAAGGTTCACAAAGCCCCTGATAGACAAGTTGCAGCTTATTATATCATCCCTTCATCAACAACCTGCTTGTACTCTACATTATTCACTATATGAGCCTACTTGCAATAGTTTAGAAAGTATCTGTGGGGACTTTTCTGTACACTATCCTAGAAAAACAGATAAAATTCTGTGTTGAACATAGAAACTTGAAACTGATTTCTGAAAGAGTGTGTAGTGGAAAGACAGGAGCTGTAGAACTAAACAGAGCCAAATTCTAATTCCTCTTGCCTTCTTTTACTTTTTAACTGTTTTATTGAGATGTAACATATACAGAAAAGGGCACAAATCTTTGTGCAGCTGAATGAGTTCTTAAGTATGTATATACTTTTGAACTACACCTCTGTTGAGACCTAGAGCATTTCTAGGCATTCAAGAAGGTTCCTTGATACCTCCTCCTAGTGAAACCCCTCTCATAAAAATAACTACTCTCCTGACTTCTATGAGAATGTATTAGTTTTGCCCGGTCTTGAACTTATGCAAACATAATCATACAGTGTAGTCTCTCATATCTGGCTTCTTTTGCTCAGCCCAATAGCTGTGAGACTCGTTCATGTTGTATATATCCACATATCTGCTCTCCTACTTCTAATTTACATTTGGTAAACTGTGTCTCCTCCCAAGTCTCAGTGTCCTCAATCACACCATCCCTGCACAATTGGTATGAGCATTAAAGAAGACCTGTAACAAACAGTGATAGTGTTTTCTAGCACATGGTAGGCCATTGCTAAATTCTAACTATTGTTATTGTGATGATTATCTTTTACTTTTACAAAACTGTCCTTTTGAACTATTGCACTATATTCAGGGTTTTTTTTTTTTTAATGTAATACTTCTGAGCTACTCTGCCTTCAAGACTGAAATCTGGGTAACAATATGTTTAAATCAGTATTATGTGAACACCTTTCAAATGAACAAAGGAGATTTAACAGTGTGCCCTATCACTTATCAGGTGAGAAAAAAAAGTGTGAAAAAAAATCACCTCTCACCTCTGTGGAATGCTTTTTATATATTATGTTTTGTTTTTACTGTGAATTGTTTTCTGGGTGGCCTCCTTTAAGATAGACCACAGTTGTTTCTGGGGTCACAGACTTTTGTTCCTAAAAAATACTCAAAAAAAAAGTAATAAAGATAATGATCAGACTATGACATGACTTATATTGGATTTCTCTTACCTTGGTCTTATGCAGATGCTATGATCCTTTGTAGAATTTCTCATAGGAGCTGGCAAACTTGACAAACAAAAACAGAAGTGCTTTTCATTGTACAGTGTGTCTGAAAGAACAGTGACATTCTGATTAGATGGCCAGCTGCCCTGAAAACATCTCAAGGATCTTTTGCTTATTTGGAGGAAATAAAGTTAGTGAAAACTCTAGGATTCCAGATGTTTCTGCACTATTAATCTGACAGAGGGCAAACTTCCTGAATTCATTACCCACTCCTCTCCCAAGTCAGAGAGCCTACTATGTGCCATACACTGTGCTGAGTCCTGGAATAAATAAATAAGATGATGTCCTTTCCCTTAAGGAACTCACAGTACAGGGGGCATAAGACAAACACACAAACAGATAATTACAGTCCAACATGATAAACTGTGATGTGGGAGCCCAGACGGAGCCCAATTCATTTGACTTCCAGAAGATAAACATAAACATGAATGTTTACATTTGAAGTAACTCTTTAAAAATTATTATTCAACAAGAGAAAGACAATGGAGTCATAGTTGACAGCACTTTGCTGTATAGAATAGGCATAGGGTAACCATCATGAACAACAAATATGGTTGAAATAGTGAGTTTGGCCACTATTAGTTGGAGCCACATAGACACCCAAGGAGATAAAAATGAGAATTGTTATCAAGTTCTGATGCTTTCTCACTAGTGCTATGTTCAGTCAAAACAATCCTATGTCATCGATTTTGGTATATTTATCATAGGACATTAAGCAATAAGTCCAAATGAAGAGCTCCCAAAAGCTCAGGACTTGACCTTCAGTAAAGGAGAGTGTTTACACAGATCTGTTCCCTTAACAATTTACTGTGTCATGGGATGCCTGGGTGGCTCAGCTGGTTAAACGTCTGCCTTCAGCTTAGGTCATGATCCCAGGGTCCTGGGATCAAGCCCGGCATCACATCAGGCTCCCAGCTCAGCAGGGAGTCTGCTTCTCCCTCTCCCACTCCCTCACCTGCTCCCTCTGCCTCTCCCCTCCTGCTCATGCTCTTGTTCTCTCTGTCTCTCTCTCTCTCTCTCTCTCTCTCTCTCTCTCTCTCTCTCAAATGAATAAATAAAATCTTAAAAAAATTAAAAAACAAATTCTATGTCATGGAGCCAGGGATCCCAAGGTACGGATGAAGAGTTTCCTAAAAGAATGTGGTATTGCTGTTGCTAAGCCACACGACTCTGCTGTTTGAGGAGAGAGACAGTCTTATGCACCATTATAGCACCTCTCAGAGGACTTGGCATCTGGCAAGGTAAATGTTGGTTGCATAAGATCCTGTTAATGGAGAATATAGGGGCACCATGTAAAACTAATATGGGTCACATGGTCCATTGATTATTTCTCTTTAGCATCACTTCCATCCTCCTCCTGTCACTAACCCCTACCTCAATTCAGTCTCTATTTTGCCATTTCTGATCTTTGGCTAAAGACAACTTTTTCATTCTTTAAGATATGTTTTCTGGTCAAGGCATCTCCTCACTTAGAACACGATATACACATTTATGGCACGATCTGCTTGACATCTTGTTCTTTTGGACACTGCTCCTCCCCTGCTTTATTACATGGTTTCTACCAATGTTTTCATGTCCTTATAGGACATCTCTCTCTAGCCATACTCATTTGTCAAAGAATGGATACATGACCTAAAGTGACCAATGACGTTTTGCCTAGGAAATATTAGCTGTGGGTCTAAGTATATCAATTTGTCTCCTGAGTTTAGAATTGTAAAATGCAGAATGTGTCAGTCATTAAGACATGAGTTTTATGGGTGCCTGGGTGGCTCAGTCAGTTAAGCATCTGCCTTCCGCTCAGGTCATGATCCTGGAGTCCCAGGATCGAGTCCCACATCAGGCTCCCTGCTCAGCAGGGAGTCTGCTTCTCCCTCTGACCCTCTCCCCTCTCGTGTTCTCTCTCAACCCCTCTCTTTCTCTCAAATAAATGAATAAAATCTTTAAAAAAAGAAAAGAAAAAGATGAATTTTGTGCCATGTAGAGAAAGTTATCTCTAAGGAAAAGGGAAAGATGATGCCTAACCTAAAAGGTACAGAGATTCAAGACTGAGAAAATCCATATGGAGTTTGAACCTCTGGTTGTAGCTTCTCTGAGATTCATCTCTCTTCCTGCCTTTCTGAGTCTTGGCTCTTTCAGCCACCAAAGACTCTTATATAGGATATGTCTTGTATATGACTCCAAATCTTCTCGGCCACAATTCTTGCATGTGACCACTAGTTCTTTGTAGGCTTCAGATACTTTCATATAGGTGTAAGCTGGTAATACTTTGTACCTCTCTCACACTACTGCACAAAACACCCATATGGATCCTCCGAAGAGTCACACATATACACATATACAGAAGTGCAGGGGAAGTTAATGTCTATGGGGCCACTGTGATCAACAGTGAATGGAATCCAATGGATAAATATGTCCCACTTTTTATTCCCTGGGAAGACAGTTCTGAAGCACATTTTATAAGACCTCTCCAACAGTCTCATGGTACCCAGTACCAGTCACCTGTAAAATGGGACATTCATTAAAACATGAATATATTATCTTTCCCTCCTTCCTTGCTTCACTTTTCCCTGTCCCTCCTTCCCACTTCCTGGGATGATATTCAAAGATAACCCACTTGCACGTAATCTAGGCAAAAAGAGCACTTGTGCCTTGTTTCTTTTTGTTTAAATGGATTCAAGTTGGTTCTTGCTCCTTGCGACTCAAAGACATTGTCCAGATTAATTCAAAGCCCTGCAATGGTTCCCCCATCGCCCATAGAATATGAGCATACAAGCAACAGAACTAGATGGGAACACATGGAAATCTGATCCAGGGTTTACATTCTTAACTTCTGTAGTGCTTTGTAAATGTTTATCACCCTCTCCCAGTTGAAAGTCAATCAAATTCTCCCTAACTATGCAATGTGCCATTGAGAATACATAAAAATCCAGACACACACACAAAAATCCTACTCCACATCACTATTTGTTCTTTTCCTGTTGCGAGCTGTGTCTAGGTACCACACTTTACCTCACTGTTTAACTATTGTTGAAGATTTGGGCTGTTTCTAATTTTTCTTTTAAAATTAACACTGAAGTGAATATTCTAAAAGTAATTTTATAGTAAATTTATAGAATTAGACCTATAGTAATTTTATAGAATAGACCTATCATCTTAGGTCTGTGTATTTCCGAAGGATAATTCCTAGAAATGGAATTATGGTACTAATTACTATGGATAAATTACCAACAATATAGGGGCAATATAGGGTCACTTTAAATATATTTGCTAAGTTGACACAGACAGGCATTTTGTTACAACTCATTAATTTTTATTAGTAGTGATACATACTTTGCTTAATAGACTTATTGTCCTTTTATGAATTCTCTATCCATATTCTTTCCCATTTTAAATTAAACCATTACCATTTTCTTATTGATTTATCTATTGCTTTTTTATATGAAGCTTTTTTCTATCCTGTTTGTGGCATTTATTATAATTGTTTTCCTTTTACTTTTATGAATAATAATTTGACAGACTCATGTACATATGGAGTATTTTTCTTTTGGTTATTTATTTCATTATTTAATTCTTAGAGATAACCCATCCTATCCTCTATATTTCTTGTTTCCTGTTTTTTTTTTTTTAATAAATAGATTGCTAGGGCACCTGGGTGGTTCAGTCGGTTAAGTGTCTGCCTTTGGCTCAGGTCATGATCCCAGGGTCCTGGGATCGAGTGCTGCATTGGGCTCCCTGCTCAGCGGGGAGCATGCTTCTCCCTCTCCCTCTGCTGCTCTCCCTGCTTGTGCTCTCTCTCTCTCTCTCTCTCTCCCCCCTCCCTCTTGCAAATAAATAAATAAATAAATAAATAAATAAATAAATAAATAGCTATTTTACAACTATTTTCTTTTCTTCCTCTTTATTTTATTTTCTTATGGTGGGAAATGAAAATCTATCCTTTTCTCCAAAGAACTAACCAATTCTTCTAACACTGTTTTCCCAAAAGTATTTACCAAATAACCTACTTTTTCCTTTTCAGTTTTTTCTGATCTTGAATCTATTTCTAGGCTCTTTGTCTTCTCCATCTCCCTGCCTACTTCTGTGACTATGTCATAGTCTTTTCATTTTTCAACTAACTCTTAAGCTCTGGGTAGGTAAAGAGAAGATACAAATGATGTTTCATCTCTTCCCATTTCAGGCCACGTCTCAGCACACTTTAGCACTGAACTTACTGAAGGCTCAAGACAATGTCTGTGATTGGTATGTGTCAGGACACTGAGCAGTGTCACCTGCCCCATCCACTCTGGCTCTGTGCCTGCTGGCTCCTAGTTTGTGAGCAGACAGATGGGGGATGGGCTACGAGAGCCCATGGCCCCTTCCCCAGGTTCAACTAAAGAATGATTCTTGACTTCCCATCCTTGGTTGCAGAGCATGTTTATATTTATTCCATACTATTTATATTATTATACCTTGGGTCCCTGGGAAGCAGATTCTGAGGCGGAGATTAACACAGGAAGTTTGCTAGGGAGTGCTCTGGTGGTCAAGACTTTTGGAAGAGAAGAGAAGGAAATAGGATTAGGTAGGAGGAGGAGATAAACTGTGGTGTAGTCCTAACAAGAACTTAGCCAAACTCTGAAGCTGGATGACCCTTCAGAACTATCCTGAATTGGAGCTAGGGGGCTGGGCTTCATACTCCTGCATTGACCAATCATTGGTAGAACGCTGCTGTAGGGAGCCTTCTGTTTGGATGACCTTGATGACCTTGGATGAGGCATGTCTCTTTAGCAGGTAGCACTAATCATGATTACAATTACCAGAATTATAATTACAAATTAACATGAATTTGTGAAATGCATTCATTATTAACTGTCCCTCTCTATATCATAAGCTCCAAGAAGTAAAGGACCATGTCTGTTTCTTAATCACTGTTGCAACCTCAGACCATAGCAATGTTTTGTTGAGTACCTAATGCATACAAAGGACTCTATAAATAATTGCTGAATAAATAAATGACTAGAGGAGGCAATATTCTCTTCTTTGTCTATATTTTACAAAGAAGAAAGTGAGGTACAAAATAGAGCTAATAAATGGTAGAGCTGAAATATAAGTCCACATGAATTTGGTTCCAGAGGCCATGCTCTTTCTACTATGACAGTGTCTTAGTCAGCTCAGGCTGCCAAAACAAAATACCACAGACTGGGTAGCTTAGACAAAAGAAATTTATATTCTCACAGTTCTGGAGATTGGAAGTCCAAGATCAAGGGATCATCAGAATTGGTTACTGGTGAAATCTCTCATCCTGGCTTGTAGGGACACCTTTTTCCGGTGCTCTCACGTGGCCTCTTCCCTGGGCACATGCAGAGAGGGAGGGGGAGAGAGTAAGAGAGAGAGAAAGAAAGAGAAAGGGATCTCTGGTGTTTCTTCCACTTCTTATAAGGACACCAGTTCTATCAGATTAAGGCCCCACATTTATAACTTCATTTAACCTTTACTACCTCCTTATAGGCCCTATCTCCAAATGCAGTCACACTGGGGATTAGGGCTTCAACATATAATTTTGGGGGGGACATGATTCAGTCCATAACAGGAAGACTTCCAGGGCTTATTATAAAACCATTAAGATTTAGGGGAGCCTACCTTAGGCAGTACTGTGGCACTCTCTTTCTGCCTTCTGCACTATTATAAAAGTAATGCTGCCATTTATGTCTAATTATATAAGAAATAAGACAAAAACAGAAAAATGTTGAAATGAAAGGTATGAGAAACTTTAAAAATAGACAGTAGTACTCAACATTAGGGTTATTTGGTCCTCCCGTAATTAGTGACTCCAAATTGCTGCAGACCATGAAGTATCTTTCTAACCACGGTATCAAATTCTGACCCACATTTTCTCATTGAAGATACTTAACTTTCAGCTTCTCTTTCTTGTATTCTGCAATAGCTATGGTCTTCAGCCATTAATCTAGTCCATCTTCCATACCTGGGCTAGTTTTCATCCTGAGAAGAAAATAGGACCTTGTCACTCCCTCGCTTAACTCCTCCCTGTAGTCTCATTTTTCCTTGTGACAGTGGTTCTAAAACTTCATTGTCCATCAGAATCACCTAGAAGGCTCATTAAAACACAGACTGGTGTCCCTCCACCAACATCCCCCCCACCCCCAGAGTTTCTGATGCTGTAGGGCTGGGGCAAGGCCTGAGAATTTGTATTTCTAACCTGTTCCCATGATGTTAATGAAACGGATCCTGGGACTACCTTTGGAGAACCTCTGCCCTGCAGAGAAGGCTGACCCCCAGCTTTTGCCTCTTTCTGGCCTCAGCTTGCTTACCCTTGCTTACCCCCCTCCTGCTTACCCTTCTGCACCCCCCTCCTTCTAACTCCCATAGATCTTACATTCTACCCACGCATTTTCACCACATCTGGAATACTTCCGGCGCTGTCATACTTCATGCCTTCATGGCTGGCAGTCTATTTCCTACCCAGCTCACATGCTTCTTCTCTGGGCGGCCTTCTCTTACTCTTTTGGAGTATTTTAATGATTCCACACACTGTGTTCGTATCTCTGTTTTATATTACCGCTTTATTTTTATTACTTTTCAAGCCCTTCTCTTTCACTGTGGGTTTGACTGTACAGGGGACGTGTCTCACTTTTGTATTTCTGATGATTTACATAGCGTCTGCCAAGAATTGCTGCTTGGTATATGTTGAATTTGTGTTTGAGGTTAATTCAGTTTAATTATTCATAAAAGGCTTAAACCATTCGTGGGATATATGGTGGCTCTGACATCCTGTAAGGTTCCTTTCATTCTATTAGGATCTGAGATCCTCCACCAAGAGTGGGCTCTTTTTTCAGTTTTAAAAGGCATAGAGATACTGCCTTCTACTACAAGGGGAATAAAACAATCTTGGGATACCATTCAAAAACTGGGGAACAATAATTCTTAATAATGTCCAACTTGCAGTATTATTGTCGGTATTAAATGAGGGAATAATTGCGGAAATGCTAGATAATGCATGTGCACAGTTGGTGGTTAGATGCCCCATAATAGTACCATAAATGTTAGATGTCCCATAATAGTACCATAGTCCCAGAAATAGCTTAGGCATCCATGGGCTTTCTTACAGGAAATACAAATGATCATGAATAGTTATATTTTCTGGTCAAGTAGAGTGAATTGCTCCTTGGAGTGTTCTCGAGAAGAATATTGGAACACTTAAAGTACCCAATTAGACACATCTGGTGTTCTAGAAAGGCTATTGGAGGGGAGATGGACAAGCTCAGTGGGAAATGTGCATATTCCACTATGCAAAACAGAATCACATTTGCCAAGAGGAGGTTTATTGTGAAGAGATGAGACAAGTAGGAAATCACTAAAACTGCTGCTTCTGTGAATGGATTTGGAAGCTGAATGCATTGGAACCACTTCTCAGCCCTCATTTTCTGCCTCTCTGTGGTATCCAACACTGTTGCCCACTCCCCCCACTCCGAGCTGTTCTTTTTGAAAGCCTTTTTCTCTGTACCAGATTGAAACTATATTCACCTACTTCTCCCATGAAGTCTGCCCTTTTCTTCTCTCGGATTTACCCTCTTCCATTTTAAAATACTTGACTTTTCCATTATGTACAATCTTGAGATCCATGGTCTTCTCTGTGGACTTTCTCTTAGAGAATCCATCCATTTTTGGAGATGCAACTGTTGCAGTTTATGTGGAGGGTTCCCAAATATTACTGGAGTTCTAATTTCTCAAATTTCAGGTTTGCATCTCCAGCTCCCTATTGAATAATGTTGATGTTGTATCAATACGTCAAACTCAGCACAAACTCATCATGGAATTGCTTATTGAAAACCCTTCAATTATCTAAGTTTCCACAGGTTTCCACAGATTTTCCAAACTCGTAGGCCTTCCAGGCCTACATCTGGCCTAACCTGACTTTATAATCCCACTCCTTCCCACTATCACTATCCCTCTGGGGCCCCATTCATTCCATTTATAGAAGGTTTTAGATAGGCAGCAACTCTTTCAAGGAAGGGTAGAGACCTAAAATCTTCCCGAGATACTTCATTTTCTGTCCAGAACACCTCCTCATGATTATAAACCCCTCTTTAGAGACACAACTTGATTTCACAAATATAAAGTGGCACTAGGATGTCAGTAGGTGCTTCTAATAAGCACTTCTTGTCATCTCCCTATAATCTAAATACTGAGAACTGGCAAATTTCCCAAGTGTTCTCTTTATTCATACAAAGATCATAAAAAAATAGATCCTTCAATGTTTGCATTTTTCATCACATTAGAAGTTTAAAATTTATTTTTTGTTATTAAATGTTTTAAATAGAAAATATAATAGGTACTCCTATACCTATCATCAGACTTAATAGATGAGAAAGGTCAAAAAGGTCATATTTACTGCAGGTCACTTTAAAAAATGTTCTTTATGGGGTGCCTGGGTGGCTCAGTCAATTAAGCATCCAACTCTTCAGCTCAGGTCATAATCTCAGAGTTGTGAGATCGAGCCTCTCATTGGGCATAAAGACTGCTTAAGATTCTCTCTCTCCCTCGCCCTCACCCCCTCCGCTCCCCCTTGAGCTCTCTTTCTCTCAAAAAAATAAAAAAATAAAAAATAAATAAACAATGTTCTTTACTCTAGTTCATCCTACTAATGAATGATTTGCAACTGATAACTATTAATAATTGGATATTATGATTTTAATCTGTTGATTAAGAAGCAAATACACTTGCATTCATTTCTTTGGCAGTGTCTAAAAGAATATAAGGATATAACGAGTCCTATGACCCAAACTTCCTGTTCACCTGAAGTTCTATAATGCTGCACCAATAACTCAGAAGACATAAAAAATATTGATATTTGGGTAATATTTATGTTAGATTTTGTCTATGACTTGATGGGAATGGAAAAAAGTCTGCCTAGGAAAGAACAAGTCAGTACATGTTCTTTTATTAGACTCAGAACTGAGTTAGCCAGTGAATTTCCCATCATATCTTAGCTGCCAGGAAACTTGCACTATTTAATTGCTAAGCTTCATAAATTAACTCATCCCAGATCCCTGTACATCTGTTATTCTCCTTCTTTTTAACAGGTTTTGTACTTTTAATTCTTACTTGTCTTACATGTTTTAAAAGATGACTGCAATCACTTATCGAACATTTAAAAAAAACCCACAGAAACACACTTACATGACATGTTAATGAAAATCATCAGAGAATTCCAAGATAGAGTATTCCATGGCAAGTTCGTCAAGTTTCTTAAGATAGTACATAAATAGTGACTTGTTTTAAATGGGAATAATGAAACCTAATTTTTATGAAACCCACAGTAATCCAAAAGCTTCAATTTCATTTGTGTCTAACTTCTCTTCAACACCAAACTTCTTACCAAACCAATTAGAGAATAAAGAACTGGTACAGATTTATCAACTTTTTTCATCATTTTGATAAGTCAGGGACTCAAATTCAAATGATCAAAAAGATGGAAAAAAAAATAATATACCTGATTAATTTACAGATGGAGAACTCTGTTGCCATTGAACTATCTTATCATATAAGTGAGGCATTTCACTCTCTGTTCGTAGCCCATATGTAAGTTTGGCTGCTGAATTCACTAAGGTAAAATAGTGGCGAGAAGCCAAAGGAATTTGAAGTAGAGGGATAAGTAGATCTTAAACAACTTGCCCGATGGAAAATGAGTTCATACCAAAGTCCAGCCTAGAACCCAGATTTCCTGGCATATCTAGGAACATTACAACTGGTTTGTGTTAATGTTTCATGTTGAGAAAATTTTACTTGTTTTTGAGTAATAGCATAAGCTGATAGTTGGCTAAAGTAACCATTTTGAAAGTCAAGACTTATTTGAATTAGTAAATTCTCTCATGTCTGTTGAAAAACTATGCCCACTATTAAATTATAGGCTAGGTATTTTATATAGGTGTTGGCCAAACAGTGGTAAATAAAACAGTGCTCATGGCCCACAAGATTCTTCTGTCTAGAAGTAAGTTTTTAATTATTATAATAAAGTTGATAAGTGGGTGGGGTTTTATGGAGATTGGGCCGTGTGTGCCTAGGAGGGATGCCTACTCCAGCCAACCATGGAGTGGAGCTGAAGGTGAGAAGTCCAGAAAGGCTTTGAGATCAATAAGAGTAATTTAGGCTAAAAAATAGGAGAGGGAGGAGAAAGATATTCCAGGTTCAGGAAAGTATGTGCTAAATCTATCAGAAATCCTGATGCATTTTAAAAACCTAAGGAAGTTCATTCAGTCTGGCTGATGCTTTGGAGCAAGACTAAGATGTGAGGTTGTAGACACAGGCCCCTTCACCTTACGGGTAACATTAACAGGGTTGGCATTCGTCCAGAAAGCGAGGAGAGGCCACTTACTGGACAAACAATGAAGTGATATGAAATTGCATTTTAGAACAAAAGACTTCCAATAGGGTAGGCTCATTCAGTGGGGCTCAAGGGGCCACAGGCATAACCAATTTTTTTTTTTTTTTTGCGGCTCTTGATCCTTATTTATTTTATTTTTTTATTGTTATGTTAATCACCATATATTACATCATTAGTTTTTGGTGCAGTGTTCCATGATTCATTGTTTGTTCATAACACCCAGTGCTCCATGCAGAACGTGCCCTCCTCAATACCCACCACCAGGACAACCCATCCCCCTCCCCCCTCCCCTCTAGAACCCTCAGCTTGTTTTTCAGAGTCCATCATCTCTCATGGTTCGTCTCCCCCTCTGACATACTCCCCTTTTCTTCCTCTCCTGTTATCTTCTTCTTTTTCTTTTTTCTTAAAATATGTTGCGTTATTTGTTTCAGAAGTACAGATCTGTGATTCAACAGTCTTGCACAATTCACAGTGCTCACCATAGCACATACCCTCCCCAATGTCTATCACCCAGCCACCCCATCCCTCCCACCCCCAACCACTCCAGTAACACTCAGTTTGTTTCCTGAGATTAAGAATTCCTCATATCAGTGAGGACATGTGATACATGTCTTTCTCTGATTGACTTATTTCACTCAGCATAACACCCTCCAGTTCCATCCACGTCGTTGCAAATGGCAAGATCTCATTCATTTTGATGGCTGCATAATATTCCATTGTGTATATATACCACTTCTTCTTTATCCATTCATCTGTCGATGGGCATCTTGGCTCTTTCCACAGTTTGGCTATTGTGGACATTGCTGCTATAAACATTGGGGTACCCGTACCCCTTCGGGTCCCTACATTTGTATCTTTGGGGTAAATACCCAGTAGTGCAATTGCTGGATCGAACGGTAGCTTTAATTTCAACTGTTTGAGGAACCTCCACACTGTTTTCCAGAGTGGTTGCACCAGCTTGCATTCCCACCAACAGTGTAGAAGGGTTCCCCTTTCTCCACATCCCCGCCAACATCTGTTGTTCCCTGACTTGTTAATTTTAGCCATTCTGACGGGTGTGAGGTGGTATCTCATTGAGGTTTTGATTTGGATTTCCCTGATGCCAAGCGATGTTGAGCACTTTTTCATGTGCCTGTTGGCCATTTGGATGTCTTCTTTGGAGAAATGTCTGTTCATGTCTTCTGCCCATTTCTTGATTGGATTATTTGTTCTTTGGGTGTTGAGTTGGATAAGTTCTTTATAGATTTTGGATACTAGCCCTTTATCTGATATGTCATTTGCAAATATTTTCTCCCATTCTGTCGGTTGTCTTTTGGTTTTGTGGACTGTTTCTTTTGCTGTGCAAAAGCTTTTTATCTTGATAAAATCCCAATAGTTCATTTTTGCCCTTGCTTCCCTTGCCTTTGGCGATGTTTCTAGGAAGAAGTTGCTGTGGCTAAGGTCGAAAAGGTTGCTACCTGTGTTCTCCTTCAGGATATTGATGGACTCCTGTCTCACGTTTAGGTCTTTCAACCATTTGGAGTCTATTTTTGTGTGTGGTGTAAGGAAATGGTCCAGTTTCATTCTTCTGCATGTGGCTGTCCAATTTTCCCAACACCATTTGTTGAAGAGACTGTCTTTTTTCCACTGGACATTCTTTCCTGCTTTGTCAAAAATAAGTTGACCATAGAGTTGAGAGTCCATTTCTGGGCTCTCGATTCTGTTCCATTGATCTATGTGTCTGTTTTTGTGCCAATACCAAACTGTCTTGATGATGACAGCTTTGTAATAGAGCTGGAAGTCCGGAATTGTGATGCCGCCAGCTTTGCTTTTCTTTTTCAGTATTCCTCTGGCTATTCTGGGTCTCTTCTGGTTCCATACAAATTTTAAGATTCTTTGTTCCATTTCTTTGAAAAAAGTGGATGGTATTTTGATGGG
>NW_027397063.1:133050329-133088709 GCF_003265705.2 Callorhinus ursinus | reverse complement strand
TGGTTCCATACAAATTTTAAGATTATTTGTTCCATTTCTTTGAAAAAAGTGGATGGTATTTTGATGGGGATTGCATTGAATGTGTAGATTGCTGTAGGTAGCATTGACATCTTCACAATGTTGATTCTCCCAATCCATGAGCATGGAACGTTTTTCCATTTCTTTGTGTCTTCTTCAATTTCTTTCATGAGTATTTTATAGTTTTCTGAGTACAGATCCTTTGCCTCTTTGGTTAAATTTATTCCTAGGTATCTAATGGTTTTGGGTGCAATTGTAAATGGGATAGACTCCTTGATTTGTCTCTCTTCTGTCTTGTTGTTGGTGTATAGGAATGCCACTGATTTCTGTGCATTGATTTTATAGCCTGCTACTTTACTGAATTCCTGTATGAGTTCTAGCAGTTTTGGGGTGGAGTCTTTTGGGTTTTCCACATACAGTATCATATCATCTGCAAAGAGTGAGAGTTTGACTTCCTCTTTGCCGATTTGGATGCTTTTGATTTCTTTTTGTTGTCTGATTGCTGTGCCTAGGACTTCTAATACTATGTTGAATAGCAGTGGTGAGAGTGGACATCCCTGCCGCGTTCCTGACCTTAGGGGAAAAGCTCTCAGTCTTTCCCCATTGAGAATGATATTCGCTGTGGGTTTTTCATAGATGGCTTTTATGATATTGAGGTATGTACCCTCTATCCCTATACTCTGAAGAGTTTTGATCAAGAAAGGATGTTGTACTTTGTCAAATGCTTTTTCTGCATCTATTGAGAGGATCATAGGATTCTTGCTCTTTCTTTTGTTAATGTATTGTATCACGTTGATTGATTTGCGGATGTTGAACCAGCCTTGCAGCCCAGGAATAAATCCCACTTGGTCATGGTGAATAATTCTTTTAATGTACTGTTGGATCCTATTGGCTAGTATTTTGGTGAGAATTTTTGCATCCATGTTCATCAAGGATATTGGTCTGTAATTCTCTTTTTTGATGGGGTCTTTGTCTGGTTTTGGGATCAAGGTAATGCTGGCCTCATAAAATGAGTTTGGAAGTTTCCCTTCCATTTCTCTTTTTTGGAACAGTTTCAGGAGAATAGGTATTAATTCTTCTTGAAATGTCTGATAGAATTCCCCCGGGAAGCCGTCTGGCCCTGGGCTTTTGTTTCTTGGGAGATTTTTGATGACTGTTTCAATTTCCTTAGTGGTTATAGGTCTGTTCAGGTTTTCTATTTCTTCCTGGTTCAATTTTGGTAGTTGATACATCTCTAGGAATGCACCCATTTCTTCCAGGTTCTCTAATTTGCTGGCATAGAGTTGCTCATAATATGTTCTTATAATTGTTTGTATTTCTTTGGTGTTGGTTGTGATCTCTCCTCTTTCATTCATGATTTTGTTGATTTGGGTCATTTCTCTTTTCTTTTTGATCAGTCTGGCCAGGGGTTTGTCAATCTTGTTAATTCTTTCAAAGAACCAGCTCCTAGTTTCGTTGATCTGTTCTACTGTTCTTTTGGTTTCTAGTTCATTGATTTCTGCTCTGATCTTTATGATTTCTCTTCTCCTGCTGGGTTTAGGCTTTATTTGCTGTTCTTTCTCCAGCTCCTTTAGGTGTAGGGTTAGGTTGTGTATTTGAGACCTTTCTTGTTTCTTGAGAAAGGCTTGTATTGCTATATACTTTCCTCTCAGGACTGCCTTTGCTGTATCCCAAAGATTTTGAACAGTTGTGTTTTCGTTTTCATTGGTTTCCATGAATTTTTTTAATTCTTCTTTAATTTCTTGGTTGACCCATTCATTCTTTAGTAGGATGCTCTTTAGCCTCCATGTATTTGAGTTCTTTCCGACTTTCCTCTTGTGATTGAGTTCTAGTTTCAAAGCATTGTGGTCTGAAAATATGCAGGGAATGATCCCAATCTTTTGGTACTGGTTGAGACCTGATTTGTGACCTAGAATGTGATCAATTCTGGAGAATGTTCCATGGGCACTAGAGAAGAATGTGTATTCCGTTGCTTTGGGATGGAATGTTCTGAATATGTCTGTGAAGTCCATTTGGTCCAGTGTGTCATTTAAAGTCTTTATTTCCTTGTTGATCTTTTGCTTAGATGATCTGTCCATTTCAGTCAGGGGGGTGTTAAAGTCCCCCACTATTATTGTATTGTTGTCAATGTGTTTCTTTGCTTTTGTTATTTATTGCCTTATATAATTGGCTGCTCCCATGTTCGGGGCATAGATATTTACAATTGTAGATCTTCTTGTTGGATAGACCCTTTCAGTAGGATATAGTGTCCTTCCTCATCTCTTATTACAGTCTTTGTTTTAAAATCTAGTTTGTCTGATATAAGGATTGTGACCCCAGCTTTCTTTTGGTGTCCATTAGCATGGTAAATGGTTTTCCACCCCCTCACTTTCAATCTGGGGGTGTCTTTGGGTCTAAAATGAGTCTCTTGCAGAGAGCATATTGATGGGTCTTGTTTTTTAATCCAATCTGATAGCCTGTGTCTTTTGATTGGGGCATTTAGCCCATTTACATTCAGGGTAACTATTGAAAGGTATGAATTTAGTGCCATTGTATTACCTGTAAGGTGACTGTTAACTGTCTGTTGTCTGTGTTCGTTTCTGCTCTTTGCTGCTTTTAGGTTCTCTCTTTTCTTAGAGGACCCCTCTCAATATTTCTTGGAGGGCTGGTTTCGTGTTTGCAAATTCCTTTAGTTTTTGTTTGTTCTGGAAGCTTTTTATCTCTCCTTCTATTTTCAATGATAGCCTAGCTGGATATAGTATTCTTGGCTGCATATTTTTCTCGTTTAGTGCTCTGAAGATATCTTGCCAGTCCTTTCTGGCCTGCCAGGTCTCTGTGGATAGGTCTGTTGCCAATCTAATGTTTCTACCATTGTAGGTTACATATCTCTTCTCCCGAGCTGCTTTCAGGATTTTCTCTTTGTCTCTGAGACTCGTAAGTTTTACTATTAGATGTCGGGGTGTTGACCTATTTTTATTGATTTTGAGAGGGGTTCTCTGTGCCTCCTGGATTTTAATGCCTGTTTCCTTCCTCACATTAGGGAAGTTTTCTGCTATAATTTGCTCCAATATACCTTCTGCCCCCCTCTCTCTCTCTTCTTCTTCTTCTGGGATCCCAATTATTCTAATGTTGTTTCGTCTTATCGTATCACTTATCTCTCGAATTCTGCCCTCGTGATCCTGTAATTGTTTCTCTCTCTTTTTCTCAGCCTCTTTATTTTCCATCATTTGGTCTTCTATATCGCTGATTCTCTCTTCTGCCTCATTTATCCTAGCAGTTAGTGCCCCCATTTTGGATTGCACCTCATCAATAGCCTTTTTGATTTCGACTTGGTTAGATTTTAGTTCTTTTATTTCTCCAGAAAGGGTTTCTCTAATAACTTCCACGCTTTTTTCAAGCCCAGCTAGTATCTTTAAAGTCATGATTCTGAACTCTAGGTCCGACATCGTACTAATGTCCGTATTGAGTAGGTCCCTGGCTGACGGTACTACCTCTTGTTCTTTTTGCTGAGGTGATTTCTTTCATCTTGTCATTTTGTCCAGAGGAGAATAGATGAATGAGAGAACAAAATGCTAACAGGTTTACAACGTCCCCAGCAAATATACTGTATACAAATCAGAAAAGACCTGAAACCAGGGGAAAAGAAAGGGAAAGAAAGAAAAAAGAAAGAGAAAAAAAAAAAAAGGAAAAAAAAGGATAAAAACAAAAACAGAACAATACAAAAAAAGCAGAATGTGATCAAATATGATCAGGCTAGTGCATAGATCAGTGCCACACACTAGATTTTGGGCGTATTTTGGTCTGTTAGAAAAAAGTGCCTCCTAAAATTTTAAAGGAAGAAAGACATATATGTACAAAATAAGGGTTGATACAATGAAGGGATGGAAGATGACTGTAAAGATGAAAATTATAAAAGATTAAATAAAAGGACTTGGTAAGATAAGTTGTTTTAAAAAAAGAAAGAATATTTAAGAAAAAAAAAAAAAGGAAAAAGGGAGATAATGTGATCAGGCAGGAGACTAGAACAAAGCCATACACTAGTAATTTAGGGTATATTTTGATCTGTTAGAAGAAACTGTACCCCAAAATTTTAAAGAGAGAACAACTTATATATATATGCCAAAAATAAGGGTAACTACTATGAAGGGATAAAATATGACTCTAAAAATGAAAAATAAAAATTTTTTTTTTTTTTAAAAAAAGGGATTGATAAGATGTTGGTCGAAAAAGGGAAAAAGAAAAATTAAAAAAAAAACAGTCAACAAAAATTAACTTTGATGAAATAATGGATCATGGTAAAAAAAAAAAAAAAAGCCATGAATCTATGTGCAGTATTCCCCTAGCGCTGGAGTTCTCCCATTCTCCTTGATCGATCAACTTGGTCTTGGCTTGCTGGCTGTTTGTGCTGATCTTCTGGGGGAGGGGCCTGTTGTTGTGGTTTCCAAATGTCTTTGCCGGAGGCGGAATTGCCCCGCCCTTGTCGGTCCGGGCTAAGGAAGCTGCTCCAGTTTGTTCTCAGGAGCTTTTGTTCCCTGCAAGCTCTCGGTACAGCTTTGGAGGACCAGGGCAGAAATGGTGGCCTCCCAATCTCCACCCGGAGGAGCTGAGAACTCGGGGCCCCGCTCCTCAGTGTGTCCCCAGAGAAAAGCAGTCACTCCCGTGTCCCTGGTCTCCGGCCGCACTCCGTGCTCACCTGGCCTGTGATCGAGCGTTGCTATCTCTGGCACCCGACCCCGCACGGAGTCTCCAAACCCAGCAGATCCCTGCAGTGCGTTCCCGCACCGCTCCTCCCCTGGAAGGAAGGGGAGTCTCCCCGGATCTGCTGCTTGTTGGGTCCCTGCTGGGGGAGCCGTGCCCCGACTGGGCCGCAGATCACAGTTTATGGCAACCCTGAGCTGAGAGCCCGCGACTCTGCTCCGTCTCTGCAGCCGGCTTCCCCGCTCTGATACCTGGGAGCTCTGGCGCACTCAGGCACCCCCGGTCTCTCTGTGACCCCAAGGGTCCTGAGACCACACTGTCCCGGGAGGATTCCACCCCCCGCTTAGCCACTGCAGCGACGTCCCTCCGCCAAGCCAACTTCTAAAAGGTCTGATTTTTGTGCTCCGCGGCTCTATCACTTGCCAGAAGCGGCCGGCGGAGGCCCCTCCCCCGCCATCTATCCTCCCGAATATCGCCTCGGATTCACTTCTCCGCACGCCCTACCTTCCAGTAAGTGGTCGCTTCTCTGTTCAGAGAGTTGTTGCTACTCTCCTGTTCGATCTCCTGTTGAGTTCGTAGGTGTTCAGAATGGTTTGATCCCTATTCAGCTGAATTCCTGAGACCAGACGAAATCTAGGTCTCCTACTCCTCCGCCATCTTGCTCCGCCCCCCAGGCATAACCAATTTTAAATAATCAATGTTCAGGTCCTCTTTAAGAAAGAGGATCTTCTTGAGAAAGCATACACTTGCAGTGAAGGCATGATGCAGGGTTCCTTTCCCTGGTACATCTCACATCTATCATTCACTCATTCTGAATCTGGCTCTGGTGGCTTATTCAGGAGCTCCAAATAAATGGACAAATCTAAATACCAATACTGGTGAAGTCTTCATTTCTCAAGACATAGTAAATCTGCTTATAGATTTGAGATTTCCTCTTGTTTAAAAATAGTTTCATTAAGCATAAAACACGGTATCAGAAACAGAGTCTTAGAGTATTTTGAAGTCAAGTATATTGCACAGTGGAGATGCAGGAGTGATGGTAACTTTAACTTAATAATTTTGTCCATTTCATTCCTGAATTACCATCAAAGAATGCATCTTCCCGAAAAGAACTTGGAAAGAGCAAAGAAAGAGAATTTTGGTCAAAAACATCGATGAAAGTGGCACTTTATTTCATCCTGGCAAAGTTCCCTGCTTTATCTATTTTTTTTAGAATTGTAAAAAGCCTGTTAGAAAATAAGAATCTGCAACAAAGTGTGCCTTCTGAACATTTTCATCTTCCTCAGTAAAGAGAAAGTACTTTCCAACACCAGCGAGAGAATTCTCATTTACCTCTGTTTCCGCTGTGTATTTGGCCTGATTTCAGAGAGAAAAAAGTGCAAAATTATTTATTTATTTTCAACAGATTTTATAACTTCAGTAAAAGGAACATATGACAAAGTTAACTTCATGTTTTATTTTTTTATTCAGGTTGTGGAGAAACAATTTCATTACTCTTTATAAGGGATTATTGAATACTGTGAACACATAACAAAATTTTTGCTTGGACAAAGTCTTCTGCTCTGTGTCTCTCATCAATATCTTTAGTCATCTACTCATTCCTCCCAAGTATTTATTCTGAGAATAACTTAAAGGAAATGTGTTGTGGATTCTACTCTAAATAATGCAATGAACTAAAATCATTAATATATAGCAATATCTTTTCTTCTGTTTACTCTTAATTCTTACAAAGCACATTAATCTAATACTCTGAACCTAAAATCAGTATCAGCTTATTGTGATTAAATCCAGTATTTCAAGTGTGGATTTGCTGCTCTAATTCTGTGTTTGTTTTCACCCTGAAATATTATCATACTATCTATATATAATAATTCTCAAGAGCCCATCTTTGTCTACCTGTCAGGATTTTTTTAGAAAGATTTTTATTTATTTATTTGACAGAGAGAGATAGAGAGAGAAGGAAAGCTCATGAGCAGGGAGTATGGCAGGCAGAGGGAGAGGCAGACTCCCTGCAAAGCAGGGAGCCCAATGTGGGGCTCGATCCCAGGACCCAGAGATCATGACCTGAGCTGAAGGCAGATGCTTAACCAACTGAGCCACCCAGGTGCCCCTAACTGTCATGATTTTTAAAGCATCAAGAAATGACCTAGAAAACTGAACTTTGGCACAAATGTAAAGGTCTTTTTTTGAACAGATGGCAGAAAATATCCTAACGTGGAATTCAATATATATGTGAAATTTATGAATTTATATGAATATAAAGCCTAGATTTGACTAATTTTAGATTCATAAATAAGGTACCTCTAAGTAAAAGAGTAAAATTAATTGTCACCTGATAAGTTTTTTAATGTTTTTATTTTAATTCTAATATAGTTAACATACAGTATTATGTTAATTTCAGTTGTACACTATAGTGATTCAGTACATCCATACATCACTCTGTGCTCATTACAAGTGCGCTCCTTAATCTCCACTTTGATGGACACTTGGGCCGCTTCCATAATTTGGCTGTTGTAAATCATGCTGCAATAAACATAGGGGTGCATGTATGCTTTTGAATTAGTGTTTTTGAATTTTGGGGGGTAAATACCAAGTAGTGCAATTGCTAGATCATGAGGTAGTTTTATTTTTAACTTTTTGAGGAAACTCCATACTATTTTCCACAGTGGCTGCACCAGTTTGCATTCCCACCAACAGTGCATGAGTGTTCCTTTTCTCCATATCCTTGTCAACAGCTGTTGTGTTATTGATTTTAGCTATTTTGACAGGTGTGAGGTGATATCTCATTGTAGTTTTGATTTGCATTTCCCTGATGGTGAGTGATGATGAGTATCTTTTTATTTGTCTGTTGGCCATCTGGATATCTTCTTTGGAGAAATGTCTATTCATGTCCATTTTTTAATTGGATTATTTAATTTTGGGATGTTGAGTTGTATCAGTTCTTTACATATTTTGGATACTAACCCTTTATTAGATATGTCATTCGCAAATACCTTCTTCCATTCTGTAGACTGTTTTTTAGTTTTGTTGAGTGTTTCCTTAGCTGTACAGGAGGTTTTTATTTTGATGTAGTCCCAGTGGTTTATTTTTGCTTTTGTTTCCCTTGCCTCAGGAGACATATTTAGAAAAAAGTTGCTACAGCCGATGTGAAAGAGGTTACCATCTGGGTTCTATTCTAGGATTTTTATGGTTTCAGGTCTCACAGTTAAGTCTTTCATCCATTTTGAGTTTATTTTTGTGTATGGTGTGAAAAAGTGGTCCTGTTGCTTTATTTTACATGACCAGTTTTCCCCAACACCATTTGTTGAATAGACTCTCTTTTTCCCATTGCATATTCTTCTTGCTTTGTTGAAAATTAATTGACCATATAGTTGTGGGTTCATTTCTGAGTTTTCTATTCTGTTCCATCGATCTATGTGTCTATTTTTGTGCCGGTACCATACTGTTTTGATTACTACAGCTTTGTAGCATAACTTGAGGTGAATTGTGATGCCTCCAGCTTTGCTTTTCTTTTTCTAGGTTGCTTTGGCTATTGGCGGTCTTTTGTGGTTCCATACAAATTTTAGGATGGTTTGTTCTAGTTCTGTGAAAATGCTGCTGGTATTTTAGTAGGGGTTGCATTAAGTAGATTACTTTTGGTAGTACAGATATTATAACAAATTTGTTCTTTCAACTCATACGCATGGAATGCCTTTCCATTTCTTTGTAACATTTCAATTTCTTACTTCAGGGTTTTATAGGTTTCAGAACATAGGTCTTTCACCTCTTTTGTTAGGATTATTCCTAGGTATCTTTTTATTTGGTGTGCAATTGTGAATGGGATTGTTTTCTTAATTTATCTTTCTGCTGCTTCATTATTGGTGCATAGAAAGGAACAGATTTCTGTAGATTGATTTAGTATCCTGTGACTTTACTGAATTCGTTTTATCAAATCTAGCAATTTTTTTGGTGGTCTTTTAGGGTTTTCTGTATATAGTATCATGTCATCTACAAATACTGATTTACTTCTTCCTTACTGGTTTGGGTGCCTTTTATTTCCTTTTGTTTTCTGGCTATGACTAGGACTTCCAGGATTATGTTGAATAA
This sequence comes from Callorhinus ursinus, assembly GCF_003265705.2. Lineage (NCBI taxonomy): Eukaryota > Metazoa > Chordata > Mammalia > Carnivora > Otariidae > Callorhinus > Callorhinus ursinus. The sequence goes on along the minus strand of NW_027397063.1, from coordinate 133,079,928 downwards.
AAGTGGTGAAATGGACATCCTTGTCTTGTTCCTGACCTTAGTGGAAAAGGTCTCAGTTTTTCCCCATTGAGGATGATGTTAGCTGTGGGTTTTTCACATTTGGCCTTTATTGTGTTGAGGTATGTCCCCTCTAAACCTGTTTTGTTGAGCGTTTTTAACCTGAATATGTGTTGAACTTTGTCAAATGCGTTTTCTGTGCCTGTTGAAATGATCATATGGTTCTTATCTTTTCTCTTATTGATGTGATGTATCACATTGATTTGCGAATGCTGAAGCATGCTTGCCATCCAGGAATAAATCCCACGTGATCATGGTGAGTGGTTTTTTTAACGTGTTATTGAATTCGGTGTGCTAGTATTTTATTGAAAATTTTTGTGTCTCTGTTCATCAGGGGTATTTGGCCTGTAGTTCTCTTTTTTAGTGGTCCATTTGTCTGGTTTGGTAATAGGGTAATGCTGGCCTCATAGAATGAATTTGGATGTTTTCCTTCCATTTCCGTGTTTTTGGAATAGTTTGAGAAGAATAGATATCAACTCTTCTTTAAATATTTCATAAAATTCCCATGAGAAGCCATCTGGTCCTGGAATTTTGTTTCTTGGGAATTTTTGGTTAATGAGTCAATTTCTTTGCTGGCTCTCAGTCTGTTCAAATTTTCTATTTACTCCTGTTTCAGTTCTGGTAGTTTTTGTGTTTCTAAAAATTTCTCCATTTCTTCTAGGTTATACAATTTATTGGCATATAGTTTTTCATAAAATTCTCTTACAGTTGTTTATATTTCTGTGGTGCCAATTGTTATTTCTCCTTTCTCACTTGTGCTTTTATTTAATTGAATCCTTTCTCTTTTTCTCTTTTTTTTGTGGTAAGTCTGGCTAAGGCCTATCAATTTTATCAATTTTTTTCAAAGAACCTGCTCCTGGTTTCATTGATCTGTCCTATTGTGTTTGTTGTTGTTCTTAGTTTCTATATCATTTATTTCTGCTCTAAACTTTATCATTGCCTTCCTTCTTCTGGTTTTAGGCTTCGTTTGTTGTTCTTTTCCTAGCTCCTTTAGGTGTATGGTTCAGTTGTTTGAGATTTTTCTTGCTTCTTGAGGTAAGCCTGTATTGCTATAAATTTCCCTCTTAGAACCACTTTTGTTACATCTCAGAGGTTTTGGATCATTGTGTTTTCATTTTCATTTGTTTCCGTATACTTTTTTATTTCTTCTTTTGTTTCCTGGTTGACCCAGTCATTGTTCAGTAGCATGTTATTTAACCACCATATATTTGTGGTCTTTCCAGATTTTTTTCTTGTGGTTGACCTCTAGTTTATAGTGTTGTGCTCAGAAAAGATGCATGGTTTGATTTTGAATTTCTTGAATTTGTTGAGGCTGGTTTGTGGGCTAATATGTAATCTATTCTGGAGGATGTTCCATGTATACTTGAAAAGAATGTGTATTCTTCTGTATTAAGTTGGAATGTTCTGAATATATCTGTTAAATCCATCTGGTCCAATGTGTCATTCAAAGCCCTGTTGCTGTTCTGTTTAGATGATCTGTCCATTGATGTAAGTGGGGTATTGATATCCCCTGCTATTCTAGAATTATTATTGATTACTTCCTTTGTGTTGGGTACTAACTGTTTTATGTATTTGGGAGCTCCTATGTTGGGTGTATAAATATTTACAATTGTTATATCTTCTTGTTGGATTGTCCCCTTTATTATTATACAGTGTCCTTCTTTGTCTCTTGTTATAGTCTTTGTTTTAAAGTCTATTTGGTCTGATTGAAGTATTGCTATTCCGACTTTCTTTTGACATCCATTTGCATGATAAGTGTGTCTCCATGTTCTCACTTTCAATCTGCAGGTGTCTTTAGGTCTAAAATGGGTCTCTTGTAGGCAGCATACAGAGAGGTCTTGTTTCTTTATCCATTCTGTCACCCTATGTCTTTTGGTTAGTCCATCTACATTCAAAGTAATTATTTAATTATTGATAGATATGTATATATTGTCATTTTATTACTTGTTTTGTGGTTGTTTCTGAAGATTTTCTCTGATCCTTTCTTGTCTTTCTCTCCTTCATGGTTTGCTGATTTTCTTTAGTGATATATTTGGGTTTCTTTCTCTTTATTCTTTGCATATTTATGAGTGGTTTTTGATTCACGGTTACCATTAGGTTGTATATAACCTCTTCTGCATATAGCAGTCTATATTGAGTTGATGGTCATTTAATTTGAACCCATTCTTTTCACCTGTCCTCCCCACATTTTAGGATATTTATATCCTGTTTTTGAGAGTTGCTTGACTGATCTTTTACAGAAATATTCATGTATACTGCTTTTGTGTTTTCTACTTCCAAACTTACTTTTGATCCTCCTTCCCCTTCAAAGAGTCCCTTGTAATATTTCTTGCAGAGCTGGTTCGGTGGTCATGAACTCCTTTAGGGTTTGTTTATCTGGGAACCTATCGATCTCTCCTTCTGTTCTGAATGATAGCATTGCTGGATAGAGTATTCTTGCCTGCAGATTTTTTCCATTCAGCACTTTGAATATATCACGCCACTATCTTCTGGTTTGCAAAGTTTCTGTTGAAAAATCTCCTGCTAGCCTTGTGGGTTTTCCCTTGTAAGTTAATGACTTCTTTTATCTTGGTGCCTTTAAAAGTTTTTCTGTATCACTATATTTTGCAAATTTGATGAGAATACATCTTAGTGTCTGTCTGCTTTTGTTGATTCTGTTGGCAGTTCTCTGTGCCTCCTGGATCTGGATATCTGTTCCTTCCCCAGATTCAGGAAGTTTTCAGCTATTATTTCTTCAAATAAATTTTTTGCCCCCTTTTCTCTCTTTTCCTCTTCTGGGACTCCTATAATACGAATGTTATTACATGTGATAGAGTCACTGAGTTCCCCAAGTCTATTCTTATCTTGCATAATTCTCTTCTCTCTCTTTTGCTCAGCTTGATTACTTTCCATTTCTCTTCTTCCAGGTCACTGATTTGTTCCTGTGCTTCTTCCATCCTGCTGCCCATTCCATCAAGCGTGTTCCTCATTTCATTTATTGAACCCTTCATCTCTGCTACGTTATTCCTCATCTCTGTGTTAAGGGTGTCACTCATGTCTTCCACTCTTTTCTCAAGTCTGGTGAGTATCCTTATGACCATTGCTTTAAATTCTCTATCAGGCAAGTTACTTGTATCTGTTTCACTTAGATCTCTGGTTGTAGCCTTGTCCTGTTCTTTCATTTGGGATAAATTTCTCTGTCTCCTCATTTTGCCTGCCTCTCTCTGTTTCTGTGTGTTAAGAAAGTCAGGTATGTCTTCTGCTTTTGAAAGTAGTGACTTTATGCAGTACCTGGGCAGCTCATTCAGTTAAGTGTCTGCCTTCAGCTCAGGTCATGATCTCAGAGTCCTGGGATAGAGCCCACATCAGGCTTCCTGCTCGGTGGGAGTCTGCTTCTCCCTTTTCCTCTGCCCCTCCACCCCCCGCTCATGCTCTCTCTCTCTCTGTCTCAAATAAATGAATAAAATCTTAAAAGAAGAAAAAAAGGAGTAACTTCATGCAGAAGAGTGCCCTCCAGTGCAGTGTCTTCTGTCTACCAGTGACTGGCACTTTGGAAGAGTATCTGACGTGTTTTCTTATGTCCTGCTATTGTGTCTGAGTTAGTTTTCCTTTCAGTTCAGTCATCTGCACTGACTCTCTGCCTGTTTTGGGCTGTGCTTTCTCTCTGTGGTGTTAGTGGGACCCAGCCAGACCAGCCTTGAGGGGATGTGCCCACCAGGAACTTGGGAGCAGGCCAGTGGTGTTAGCAAATTTGAGCTGGGCTAGTAGTCCTATTATAGATCCCCTGAAGTGCTGTGGGGCAGCCTGTGGTGCGAGACTCATTATAGAGTGTGACAATAGCTGGAAGTGGGTGGTTGGGTGTGGTTTGGTGGCTTGGTGGGGCACATGGTGGATGTTATGTACCTGGAAGCTGGGTGGGTCCTGAGTGTGTGTGGCTTTAACAAAATTTGCCCTAAGCTCATGGCTGAGGCTAATGGGCTTGGAGTAGGTGAGTCCTCAGGAGAATTCCTAATAAGGTTTGTTAAAGCTTTTTTGGTATACTCTCAGGCATTGGCTAAGAAAATAACACTAATAACTGGTAATATGTCCTTTCTCAAGTTAAGGGGTGTGCAGTTGTGTGCTTTGTATAAGATGAAGGAGGATCTAATCATGTTTTCAATTGATATATCAATGTAAAAAAACACATGATATATTATATATTTATATTTACATTATATATATAAATATAATTATATAATATATTATATATTATATCATGGTTTTTTTGGCATATTGCTTGAAAAGAGTTTAAGGAAATGACTGTCATTGCTATAATAAAGTTCCTTCCTGGCCCACATAGTTATTTATGGAATCAAAGCTTCTCAAAAATTATATCTATAAGGCCAAATATGGGTATAGAATTTATTGTGAATTCTTTATCATTCTAGAGATATATAATGTTTATCCACAGACACAAGACTTATCTATCTCATTAAGAGGTGGTTTTCTTATAAAATTTTACTTTCATGTGTAATAAATATTTTTCTAAATATGTAATATATTTATGCTGTTTTCATCAGTTATATTGTAAACAGATAACAGTAACTCAATCTGTAAGAACCTAATAATCCGTACAACCTTATGGTCACAGGAAATTTTTAAACATTTTGACTTATATGTATGTTTTTCTGCATTGTGATAGGATAATCAACCAAGACTAAAAATTAAAAATTATTCTTTAGGATAAAAACTGTGGGGAAAAAAATGGTGTGGAAATACAAGTTCAAGGAAAAAAAATCAAACCCATTTCCTGTTGATAGAGAGGAACTTGTTCATGTATTTTTAAGAGAACAATGAGAGGTATCAAATCCTATCATTTAGATTCATTTGGATATATTCAAAAAAGGACACAGCTGTTTTATTTTTTGTATCAGTGTTATATATATTCCACTCTTTGTAATTATCTAATTTTTATAGTAAAATAATTTTATGTGAACTTACAAAAAAGTAAGAAAGTACATATATTTTTCAAAAAATTCTAAGGGGGTTTGTAAGCAAAAAAGTGTAATGACCGCTGCAGAAAATCTGTTTGAGTACACTATGAAAATGAACCAAAGGGAGCAAGACTGGAGACAAGAAGACTAGCTAGTAGGATGTTGTAATAAATGAGTCAGAATAATGGTTGCCCTGACTGTGATGGATAGGAGTAGATGAATCTGAGATACATTGGGAGGTAGAATGAATAGGATATGTTGAGAGATTAGATGTGGAGGTAAAAGAGGAAGGGTAAAGGATGACATCCAGATTTCTACTTGGGTAACTGATGTTACTGAGAGAGGGAAACATAGTGAAGGAGTAGGTGTGGGGGACAGGTGTGTGATACCGAGTGTGTGTGTGTGTGTGTGTGTGTGTGGGGGCATGCATGTGTGTAGTGTTGTGTGTGTACATACTTTCAGATACGTATATGGAATTGAAGGCGAGAAGAGATATTTGGGCTAGAGGCTTAAACTTGGCAGGCAGAAGAATATATTCATAGTAACTGAATCTACAGGAGTAAGTGAGATCTCCCAAGAAGAGATGCTGGAGGAAAATTAAGAACATGTCTTGGCATGGAAAACAAGAGAAGGCAATGTTTCAAAAAGGAAGGATTATTTAGTGGTGTCAAATGTTAATGCAAAGTCAAGGTAAAGAAAGATGGGGAAGACCTTTTCAGAACGATTTCAGTAAAAAAAAAAAAAAAAAAAATGGAGACAGAAGCCAGCTTGGAGGGGGAGAATGATGTATGCGTACACTTACACACACACCCACATTCAAGGTAGGGCAATAGGAACTAAAAGGTTGAACAGCTAACAGTGGATTTATTTGGTGCTGATAAACTATTGCTAATTAATAGAAATTTTTTTGTATGTAACAAAAAATTGTGCAGCTGATATATGAATTGAAAAAAATCATGTTTTTTTACTCTTTAAAGAGTCAAGATTTTGAAAATGTATGAAAGTCGGGGCGCCTGGGTGGCTCAGTCGTTAAGCGTCTGCCTTCAACTCAGGTCATGATCCCAGGGTCCTGGGATCGAGCCCCACATCGGGCTCCCTGCTCAGCGGAAAACCTGCTTCTCCCTCTCCCACTCCCCCTGCTTGTGTTCCCTCTCTCGCTATGTCTCTTTCAAATAAATAAATAAATAAATAAATAAATAAATAAATAAATAAAATCTTAAAAAAAAAAAGAAAATGTATGAAAGTCCATGAAAATGCAACTTTATAACAACTTTTGTCTCCTCATTTACTATTTAGGCTTGATTCAATAGACAGGGTTGTCCACTCAGTATAAAGCACTGGGCTAAATTGGGCTGGGATAATGAGTCAGACATGTAGCCAGATCTCAAGGCATTACAGAGGAGATAACATATCTTTAAAATACCGCACTATAAGGCAGTAAGTGATATGTGTTGCAAATATACACTTCGGCTTAAAAAATATAAATATGGGTAAATATTTTTTTCTAAAGGCTTTTAATACAATGTACCCAGAATACTGGTTTTGAATCCCTAGTAATTAGATCTGCATTCCTTCAACAGTGTTTCTGCCTTTTCCTGATTATCATTACTTAAAGAGAACACACAGGTAAACATAGGAAATTAACAAAATAATGAACATGGGCCTACCTCCCAGTTTGGATTTTTATACATCAGACTATCAAAAGAGAACTAGCTATTCAATTATTTATTCAGCTTAGTCTGCATTTTAAATGGAAATGACAATGTCGAGAGTAAAAAATAACTTGATGATTCACTCAAATGTGATTCTCCTTTCCTCGCTCCTCCTTGTCTATGGTCTTGAAATATACCTCTCTTTGCCTTCTTAACCTCTCATATTAAAAATTGCTTAATTAGGGAAGAATATGAAATTTTATTTATTCTTTTTTGAGAACTTATGCAATTAAAAAGTTGAGAATCTGCATGGATGTTTGAGGAGCACAGATTACACTGAACAATCCACCCTTAAAAATTAAATAGAATGTTATAATCATAAATAGCTCTGCCTTGCAGTCATTTCTGTATTTCTGTCTAACATTCGTATTGTCATTTGATTAGTTAATCATCCATTTTCAAAGGTGTGAATGTGTTTTCACACTTCTGCTAAGACAGTGTTAACTATGAAACTATAGATAGCAATAGAGATTAATTATCTATTGCACAAGTTCCCACACCTTGTGCTTACCAGATAGAGGAAGAGAGTGCATGTCTTAGCACAGGTGTGATTTCAAAAAATGGAAAAAAAAATATACTTGGTCAAATGAGTTCAAGGAGTACTTTCAATTGACATACATTTAAAATGGTAACCGCATTTACACTTTTAATTTTATTTCATAAAACAATTGATCTCCCGTGTATCACAAGATTTGTTTCCTGAGTGGATTAGTGCATCACTTCAGTTATAAATGAATGAGTGAAGTGGAGGCATTTTACAAATGAATCAGTTTCTCATGAAATTAGAACGGGAACAGAGCTCTATCAGATTTTAACCACAGCTGTAACTTCATTAGGACAAAGCCAGACATTTTAGACTTGTCTTCTGAAAGGTTAATTAAATACATTGAGCCTTCCGAGCACACTGGTAACTCAAAATAATAATAATAACTATTATTATAGCTATAATAGCAATAAACTGTCCAGCTGGCTTTTAGTTTTGCTGCTGTTCTCTGACCCAAGTGAAATCTGTTAATTTAGAACCTGGCTCACCATCTCTTCGGAGACTGATTTTTCTATCTCAGTGAGTTGTTAGCTTTGATGTATAGGGTACTGTGACTGAAAGAGAGACTAAAGTATAGTTTATCTGTAACTGCATGTTGTTTTGAAGTAAAGATATGCTCAAATTTTGATCCATCATGAAAGGTAGTAAGTCCTCACTCCTAGATCAGTGTTAGCTCTGATCTTATATTAACATGGTGCAATTGGTATTAATATCCTACAAGTCTTCTTTATGCTGTAGACCAAGGACTGAAAATGAACAAAACATTTCTCTCATCCAGAAAATGTTTCTTCCGTCATGAGCTTTCTGCTATCTTCTTTCTTCAGAGATGTGGGTGAAGGCGTTCTCCTAGGTGTGGTTCTGTATGGACACTAAGACAAGCTTGAGGACCCCTGAGTGGCAACCTTGTTCTTTAAGTGCCTCCCATTGTAAATACATAGCCCCAAATTGCTTCTTCTCTCTTGGTCTGGGTATGACACCAGAAAGGCAAATGCCAAGGGTTTTTGATAGCAAGAAAATGAGATAAAAAACAAATACCACTGGTTTGTTAGACAAAGTAGCATAACATTCTCATGTTTTTAACCAGTCTTGTCAGTTCATATTTAGTTACTCTTCTATAAAATAAACTCCCAACTCCATGCTAATAATATAATCTCCGTTTAATGAATAAGAATGACCATGATTTATCACCATGGCCCCACTTAGATTGAGGACACTTTAGTTCTCAAGCTTATTTTTACTTTCCTGGAAAGCCTGAGTTAACCAGAAACTTCCTGAGAAAATTCAGCCCTAGCAGCGTCACTGATGAGTTCGTAATCTCAGAACAACATTTGCGAGAAAAATAGTTGAAAGGAAGATGGTGAAAAGTGATCAAGACAGAGATTTATTCTCATAAAAGAGATTTCAGAAAAGCAAACTTCATCTTCATTGGGTTGGCCATGCCTCCTGAGGAGAGTGCCATGTCCTCATTGGGTATATTTCAACCCTATTGCTTGCCCATCTGCAGACCTAGGAGAGAACAAACACAAATAGACTGAAAGAGAGAGGGGCTTGGGGTTTGGGAAACTAAGATATCTTTCCCAGGAAACCTCAGATTTTAAGGTTTAAGATTTTCAATGTTTTGACCAGCTTCAAAAATAAGAGCATGTTTCCTTCAGAGCACCACACACATTTTAAAATGTGCTCCTTGGAACCATAATTTGGCTGGCCTCATTGTCTATAGGCATTCTAATTGGGAGCAAAACATACACTAACGTGAAGTTCCTCTTAAATTTAGAGCTGGTCTTAAACAGAATGATTCTCTGGGGCATGAAACAAATGACCTCTTTCATTCTCTGGAGTAGTCTAAGCCAGAGAAGCCCCTGTGGATGACATAATCTCTTTAACCCTGTCTTTGAGGACACTCTTCTGAATAATTTTGACACATACCAGAGTCATCTAGAGATTTGAACCATGTGCAGGCACTCCAGTTCAGGCCAGACTTCCAGCCACCCACAACAAAGTACTTCAGACATGTGGGGAGGCTGCTTGGATTCTCCAAACCAACCCTGTTGCCACAGCTGAAAACCTCTGAGTGACCTCCGTCAATGTCATATAGATCAGAAAAATCACTCTACTAAGTCCTACCCAAATTCCTGACCCACAAAATAATGAAGTATAATTACATTGCTATTGTTTGAAGCCATTACATTTTGGTGCAGTTTTTGTGCAGCAAATGGAAAGGAAGTGCTCTACAACAAAAATCTTAAGTATGTGACATTGGCTTTGGGACTGGGTGGATGCTGGTAGGGCCTTAAAAATATTGTAAATATAATCTCAAAGTGCCTCAAGAGGCCCCTGCTGAGTGATCCTATGACACTGAGGTAAATGTTATCTGAAGATGAGGAAGAAAGGATGATTGCTATGTAGTGGCACAGTTTGTCAAAAGTGTTGCCTCTGGAGACTTGGAAATTCAAAAGGGTAAAACTTAAGGTGCTCATGGGCTTGGTTGTGGAGATCTCCAGGCAGAGTGCAGAGAGTGCCAACTGGCTTCTTCTAGTGATTATGATAACTTAAGAAAGAGAGAGGAAATGAAGAAGAAACTATTACATTTTTGAGTCAAATTTAGAGGATTATAATATATCCAGGACCTGTGGGGCTTGAAAATAAAACTGTTTTCTATCCCCAGCGTCTCCCAGTAAAAGATTTTCAAAGTAATAAATAGTAAGATCAAATCCAGAGTCATCAGTAGAGTATAGCTTCAGGGTAAATACCTCACAGATGTAGCTGTAAGACCGTTTATGAGGATTTCAGAAAGGTTTAGGGTAGGCTTTTATATGTCCTCTCAGTTAAATGATACAGCTTTCAGAATTTTGAGGGTATTTTTCTATAGCAGCCTTATACATGGCCAAGTATAAAAGGACTTGTCTCAGAAAGAAATGTGAGGGTGCCTGGGTGGCTCAGGCGTTAAGTGTCTGCCTTTGGCTCAGGTCATGATCCCACGGTCCTGGGATTGAGTCCCGCATCGGGCTCCCTGCTCAGCCAGAGACCTGCTTCTCCCTCTCCCACTGCCCCTGCTTGTGTTCCTGCTCTCGCTGTGTCTTTCTCTGTCAAATAAATAAATAAAATCTTTAAAAAAAAAGAAAGAATGTGAGTATGACTTTGTTTATTGGAGTTTATTATGAATTGATATAAGAAACCCACAAAGTTGTTAAAGGACTCAAGACAGCTTGGAATGAAAGAGACAGAGATAGCACAAAATTAACTTCTAGGAGTGGGAAGCAGGCTAAGAAAGCTACATTGCTGCAAACACAGACTTGGATGAGAAATGATGATTCAAAGGGAGGAGTCAAGAGCCCAAAGACCAAAGCCAAGAAACAAGAATAATCCATTCACAGGGAGAACTGGGTCCCAATCAAGGGATTAAAGTGGTGCCATGTGCCAGAGTGGATTTCAGAATTGCTATGGGCCTATGATTGCTATGTACTTTCTGTTCCTTCCCTTTTTGGATGGGATTGTCTATTTTGGCCATCCAGTCTTGGTTCCACCATTATAGGCTGAGAAGCCTTTCTCTTTAATTCACAGGTTCTATGATCGATAGGAACCATACTCGACCACCTATGGTGAACCATAACACTTTTAAAGAACGATCACAGTAGCTTCATTCATTATGATCTCAAAATGGGAACAATGCAAATGTCATTCAGCAAGGGTGATAGACATTGGGGAGGGTATGTGCTATGGTGAGCACTGTGAATTGTGCAAGACTGTTGAATCACAGATCTGTACCTCTGAAACAAATAATGCAATATATCTTAAGAAAAAAAAGAAGATAGCAGGAGGGGAAGAATGAAGAGGGGCAGAAATCAGAGGGGGAGATGAACCATGAGAGATGATGGACTCTGAAGAACAAACTGAGGGTTCTAGAGGGGACGGGGGTGGGGGGATGGGTTAGCCTGGTGATGGGTATTAAAGAGGGCACGTTCTGCATGGAGCACTGGGTGTTATACGCAAACAATGAATCATGGAACACTACATCAAAAACTAATGATGTAATGTATGGTGATTAACATAGCAATAAAAATTTTGAAAAAGAAAAAATACATAAAGCAAAAAAAAAAAAAAAGAAACCAGACACAAAAGACTACATACTGTATTATTCCATTTATATTAAGTAGTTCAAGGACATGAAAATTAAGCTACAATGGTAAGGGTTATAGGAGTGGCTGGCTATTTCTAAGGGAAGAGGAATTGACTGGAAAGAGGCTTAAGAAAATCTTCTAAGATGATGAATATTTTTTTATCTTGGTCTGGGTGATGGTACATGGATGCATACATATGTAAAAATTAATTGTGCTATGCACTTAAGGTTTGTGCATTTTTATGGTGTCACTGATATCACAATTAAAAATAAATCAATAGGCACTGTATTGGAAAATCCAGGTGTGGCTGTCCTCCGTACTGTTAAGGTAGATACACACATTCACTGAGAGAATTCTCTTTCACTCCTCCTTGGGTCAATCATTAGGGGGTCTAATAGTGATTTCCTCTCTTCCTTTTCTTCATATATTAGCTAAGAATGAATCCTTATACCAGTCATATGATTTAATCAGTGCTTTGTATTCCTTGTTTTCTGTTAGAATATTCTTTCATTTCTCATCATTGTCTTTGGAGATTCTTACATTAATTTTGCTCTTGATATTTCACTTTTGACTTCTCCTGATTTTGGAATCTAACACTTTTCATCATTAATTTTATTTTATAATCTGTTAATGTCAGCATTTCCCAAATCAAGCTTCAAATCACAGTATAACAATTCATAAACAATTAGAGCTATATTTGTTTATGGCACTGATTGGCATTATGCAAATTAACTCCATTTATAGCACAATGGCTTTTATAACTAGAAAAAGTAACATTATTTTATATGTGAAATATATTTTGTTTTCAGATGGGTAATCTGAAGTTTTGTTTCTTCTCTTTTTTTTTTCTTTTGCTTGAGATAAATTCACTGCATATTGCATGTTCCAAATTTAAACCTGACACCTAGATAGAAAGCTGACAAACAGGAAACGACTAAAAGGAAGAGGTTCTTCCTACCACGTTTGATACCATCAAAACAGACTTTTTTTGTAAAACCTTTTTCTTTTGTTTTTCTTTTGGGCACAAAGGTGTGGGACAGTAATGGTGTCAGTTTATATACTTACCCCTTCATGCCTATGTTAATAAAAATGTGATTGAACAATTAGTACAGTCTCTTCTGGTACAGGCTTTATAATTTGGTTGGGATCAGGTTATTCAGCTTTTACACCCTTTGCCTGGAGAGTTACAAACCAATAATGATAATGAAATGTAATGTGTCCCTCTTAGGTCATTGTCCCCAACTCTTAGAGAAAAAAAATTGCATATGCCTATTCCCTACATTCCTAATGAAGAAGGCTAATCAGTGCACATGTAAACCATGGAGGCTGTTGCCTATTGACTGAACATATGAACTTCAAGTCAATCCCTTAGATACAAATGCTTCCATCTTTTTTTTTTAAGATTTTTTTTTAAAGATTTTATTTATTTATTTGAGAGAGAGAGAGAAACAGCATGAGAGGGGAGAAGGTCAGAGGGAGAAGCAGGCTCCCCGCTGAGCCGGGAGCCCGATGTGGGACTCGATCCCGGGACTCCGGGATCATGACCTGAGCCGAAGGCAGTCGCTTAACCAACTGAGCCACCCAGGCGCCCTTTTTTTTAAGATTTTATTTATTTATTTGACAGAGAGAGACACAGCAAGAGCAGGAACACAAGCAGGGGCAGTGGGAGAGGGAGAAGCAGGCTTCCCGCCAAGCAAGGAGCCGTATGCGCGGAGCCAGATCCCAGGACCCTGGGATCATGACCTGAGCCGAAGGCAATCGCTTCACGACTGAGCCACCCAGGCACCCCAACAAATGCTTCCATCTTTTAAACAAAAGTGAGACCTGGAAATAATCTATGGTTTAGTTGTGAAATTCTGGATGTTTTATAACTAGCCATGTAGGCCACCGCTGAATTTACTGTTTTAATTGGAATTTTAATCGAAAGAGTAGTACATGCTCATTATAAAAATTAAAACAGTACCGAAGCATATTAAAATAAGTAAATCTCCCCCTGCCTGCTCTGCCTCTCACCTTAACCCCTTTCCCACACAAAGTCACCTTCATTAACAGTCAGTAGGGATCTTTCCGTTTCATGTATTTGTCACCTAAATGCAATATGTATCTAGATAACAGTCTTTCTCTCTCTTTTTACCCAAATGAAGTTAAGCTACATGTAATGATCTAAAATTTATTTTGTCCACTTAAAAAATATGCCTCGTCTTGTTACTAATAGTAATCTACCTGTTTCAAATTTTTGAAATAAAAAATTTTGTGGCTAATTTTTAACAATTATTTTTACAATAATATATTGTATTCATAGAGATTAAAAGATTACAGATGAGGCTAAAGTCCCTTCAATCCTTGCTTTGCTTTCTGACCCCACTCTCAATACGTCTCCCGTCACCACCGTTGACAGCTTTGTAAATGTCCTTCCGGACCCTATTCTTTGCATTTATATATCATTATTTACAAAATCATAACAAATTTTGCGTCTATTTGTTTAACTTAAAGAGTTTTCCATTGTATATAATGTTCCACCATGTTCTTCTTCACTAAACAATTTGTCCTGGAGACCATTCCATGTTAATACACATAAGTCTATCCCATCCTTTTGACTAAGACTACAGTACATCTTGTTTAATACCTCCACTATTTAAGGTCATTTAGGTTGTTTTTGGTTTCTTTCATGCCTATGAATAATGGTACATAATCTTTGTAACTTTAAATGTGGTTCCTTATGTAATTGTGCAAAACATGTCAATTTATTAATACATTAAAAATGATACCTTCCTGCCAAAATGTGTAGGTCATGGCTAGTAACTTGAGCATTTTATTTAACTGATAATAAAAAATATGGTAAAATGTGTGACTTTATCAATAATTCTGACAATATCAAAGTGTTTCATTTTGTACAGAATAAGGGAGGTTTGGTGAGAACTGAAATTACTGGGTCACAGAAGGTATGTAGTTTTTTGTTTCAATAAATACCACTGAATTGGCCTGCAACCTATACCAAATTCAGTTTTACCAGAAATTCCCATTTCGTCACATTATTGCTAAAAATATTGCCCAGTTTTTACTTTTTTTTAAAAGTAGGCTCCATGCCCAGCATGGAGCCCAATGTGGGGCTAAAACTCACTACCCTCAGGGCATGACCTGAGTTGAGATCAAGAGTCAGATGCTTAACTGACTGAACCACCCAAGCACCCCAACGTTGTCCAGTTTTTAAGTTTTTTATCGACCTGATAGGTGAAGAATGCTATGTAATTGACTGTAATTTACAAGCCTTCAAACTATACCACTGGCTTTCCTAGGTGTCCAGCTTACAGAGGGCAGATGGCGAAACTTTTTAGCCTTTATAACTGGATATATCTTATATATCTTATAATAAATGTCTTCATATAGATCTGATATGTTTATTTATATACATAAATATGAGATATATAAGATAAGATAGCCATAAGATGTACCTTATGGCTAGTCTGTTTGTCAAGGTTCTCCAGAGAAACTGAACCAATAGGATATATATATATATACCCATACATATATCTTATATATATGTTATATATATATATACACACACACATATATATACACATATATATGTATATATATATACATATATCTTAGATATATGTATGGGTATATACATATATCTTATATGTAATGTATATATGTAAGATATATACAGGATATATATATTATACAAATATATATTTATATATACTTATGTATATATCTTATACTTAAACACTTATGTATATATATCTTATATATATGTATATATATATATCTTATATATATAAAAATACATCCTAGTAGTCGTGTTTCTCTGGAGAACCTTGACTAATACACTAGCCATAACCTATACAATTTTGTAGACTGACAACATTTTTAAATGTACTGATACAATTAACATATTTTTGTACAAACTAGTATATACCAAGACTGTGCGAAATGTTGCAAGGTTTATATAGAGGAGCAAGGCACAACGTAGTGGTAGTTGATCTCTCTACTGTTTGTGGGTGCAGTTGTGTATTTAGGGGAGAACAGGATTACAGAGGGTCTTCAAGAAGCTCTGATAGCATTTAAGATAGGTCTTGATTTTGTAGATTAGAAGTGGCCACAAATTATTTGATCCAGTTCCTACTGAATCTGGACAGGCCTGTGACTGCTTTGACCAGTAGAATATGCCACCAGTGACACCATGGCAGTTTTGGAGCTAGACTTTTGGAGGACTGGCAGTTTCAGCTTTGGTTTCTGGGAACCCTGAGTCACCATGTGGCAGTCTGACCACCTTGCTGGAGCGTAAGAGATGGGCCAGAGTGAGCCTAGTCCTCTCTCTATTCCCCCAAGGCACCAATCTAGTAAATAAAGATGCCTTGGATCCTCCAGATGAGCTTAGCTGCCAGCTGATTACTATCCGGCAACCCTATTGGATTCCATACGTCTGAATTCCTGACCCAGAAAGTTGTGAAATGCAGTAAAGTAGTTTACGTTTTAAGTCGCTGATTTTAGCGGTGATTTGTTAAGCAGCAATAGATAAGTGGAATAAAAGCTGATATAAAAGCATTATCTAAAAAGAAAGAAAATGCTACAGTTGTAGTAGATTAATCCTCAAGATGACAGAGCTTACGACGTGAATCCCTTGCAATGCAAATCTTTCACTTAATTTATAGTAACAGAGCACCATTCTTTCATACATATTTTTGTGCTGTACCCATGTACTTCTTACAGAGCAAACACAAACCCTAACAGAATCATGTAGGAATGAATTACAATATTCTGACCCTGAAAGAATTAGGTGCTTTTATGTGGCTTCAATCTTAATGCAGAGTATGATAATTATGACTTAACTCAGCCTGGGACTTGAATCCTAAATATCAGAACAGGACAAGAGGTCAGCTGGTACAATTCCCTAACTTTATATAAAACAAACAAACAAACAAACAAACAAACAAACCCGTGTCTGAGAGAGATTGAGCATTTCGGCTAAGGTCTCATGAATGATTTTGGCAGAATCTGGAATAGACCTTTGGTTTCCTAACCCTTCTTCTAGAGCCCTCTACCACACTGCATTGCAAACCATGAGCACATGCGCATGTGTGTGTGCACAGACACAAAAGCACAAAAACATAATTTGGTTTTAAAATTTCAGAACTCAATTATTATAGTACCATGCAACAAGCTGATTTCTAGGGCCAAACAATCATTTAACTACCAGTGTATACAGTGGTATACTTGTAAATGTTTAATAATCGGCTCTTTGAAAAAAATGAAGAAAGTCCTGATTTGTAGCATTTGCTGACTTCTATAGTGTAGATAATCCCGACTCTGACCAAATTCAAGCTACATAACATGAACTTGGGAGTTGCAAGAGATGTGCCAAATCAGCTTCCTGAGCCAATTGGAGCCAGCTCTAGCACATCAATGATTATACCATTTTAAGAAAAGCCCGTGTAAAAAGAGACAGATTTGAAGTGATTATTGACAAAAGATTCTTTACAAAATGAGTCACTTCACTGCTTCTTTGAAGAGCTGGAACTTTTACATGCATTAAAATATTATCTGGGAAGCAACATTTCAATTTCCTTATAAGCAATGAAACATTGCCCAAAACAATATATATAGCCGCTGTGGACAATACAGCGATGCTCACCGAATACTGCCCGTGGCCCTTACCTTTCTCAGACCTTGCAGTCGGGTTGGCCCCAGGTGTCAAGTTTAGGTCAATGACCATGAGTGGAAGTGATAGCAATGACGTCTGGACGAAGGTAGGTAAGGACTGTGAGTTCTTTGTGCTTTGTCTTGACACGATAGCCTTGGAAGCCACAGGTTGAAATGGTGACATCACAAGATGAAGGGAACCTGAATTCTGAATTGCCAGATGGAAGGCAACTCTGCTGACCCTCTTCAGACTTCACAAGAACAAGAAGTCATTTTATCTGTGTCTGAAACCACTGAGATTTGGGGGTTTGTTACTATACCACAGCAAGGATTGTCTTGACTAATAGAGTTATAAGAGCAATTTCATATATTTGAACTGATGGAAACAAGGAAAGGCCATGACTTAGAAAGAGAAGAGTGAAGATAAGATAGGAAGTAGGAGAGAGTTTCCAACTTCTCATTAACCAGCAACTATTTCTGACTATAAGCTTCTGATGCCCTTTAAATATAGAAATAATGCCCCATAGACTATTAGGCTGCCTTTTATAGATAGCATTGATTTTCATTTCAAAGTCTAATCAGTTAAAATTATAACAGCAATATTTATATGTCCCTTTTAGAGTTATAAAGTCATTTTCATATCCTATATTAATTACTTCCTTCATGCATTTATTTGTTCACTAAATAACTATTGATTGAGTGCTTATGATATTACAGTGTGAGATGCTAGGAATATAATGGTGAAAAAACACAGCATAGACTCTGCCCTCATGGAAGTTCTAGTGCTGGGGGTTACACAGTTATTAATCAAATTATCTAAGAGTATTAAGTGTCTCAAAGGAAAAGTATGAGATGCTGTGAAAATGTAACAGGGGCATTTTTTTTATGACTCTGTGGTCAAAGTGGAAGGGAAGTGATATTTTCTTCCCTGAGGAAGTGATATTTGAATCAAAATCTGAAGGATCAATAAGAGTTAAAATGAAGAGGGAAGTTTCCTCTTGCGGCTGTAACACATTACCACAAACAGTGGCTTAAATATATATAATTTATTATCTTACAATTCTGGGGTTCAGAATGAGTCAGCAGGGCTTCATTACTTCTGGAGGCTCTAGGGCAGAATCTGTTAAAGGAAAGGATCACTTTTTCTAGGTTCTAGAGACTGCCACATGCCTTGGCTCAGGGCCCTCTTCTAGTAATGACATCACTCTGAGCTCTGTTTCTGTGGTCATATCTCCTTTCCTCTGATTCTGAACATCCTGCCTCCTCTTATAAGTCATATCTTCTCTCTGATTCCAGACTTCCTCCCTTCCATGTGATTACATTGGTTCACCTGGATAATCCAAGATAATCTTCTTGTCTCAAGATCCTTAATTTAATCACATTTGCAAAGTGTCCTTGTCATTAAAGTCACATACTCACAGGTTTTAGGGATTAGGACATGGATATCTTTGAGGACCATTATTTTGTCTACCACAGAGTACAAGGCAATGGAAACAGCATTTATTAAAGTGCTGAACTAGAGGGACTTGTTTCACTGGAGAAACAGTGAAGCTCCTGGGACTGGAGTGTCAGAGTAATGGGAGGACAAGAATGTGACAATGGCCTGGAGAGAGGCCAGGACTGGGCCCTGCAGAAACGTGTTGTCTCCGTCAGTCCGGGCTGTCTTATACAAAATAGCATTGACTAGATGCCTTAAATCACAAGCATTTATTTCTCACAGTTCTGGAGGCTGGGGAACCCAAGATCAAGGTGCTGGCCAATTTGGTTTCTAGTAAGAACGGTCTTCCTGGCTTGCAGACAACCATCTTCTTGCTGTGTTCTCACATGGCTATCTGGTCTCTTCTTACCGGGGAGCAAACCCCATCATGACAGCTCCACCCTCATGGTCTCACCTAATCCTAAATAACTCCCAATACCATAACACTGGGGATTAGGACTTCAGCGTTTGAATTTTGGAAAAATACAACTGAGTGCATAGAACCTGTAGACTATTTCAAATTACCCTAGGAGTACTTGGAAACATCTCTATTTATCTATTTATCAAGAAAAGACCTATCTACCAAGGAAAGATCACCTAGAGTTTTCACAGTTGTTTCTAGCCCTGAGGCGCTGTGGAATTCAAAATGTGCCAATAAAAATTCATAACAATTTAATCTTGTAAAATGAGACAATAATGGTACCTGCTACACATCTTGATGTGAAAAACTCATGTAAAGCACTTACGATAGTGTCTGGAACATAGAAACACTACATAAATATTAGCTACTATTACCTAACTGTGCAAAATGAAATCTTCTAGTATTAAGGGAAGGAACAATGTTATAGTTGCCTAACTCTGTGGGATTTTAAGTGAAAGATGAGTGAGATGGGGTGAGTGGGGGATGAGGAAGCAACACGACAATTCAGACTAAAACTGAAATGGCAGGCTAGAGAGTGTAAAAAGAGAAAAAGCAAATAAAGTGGCTATCTAATTGTATTCCCTGGTGACTCCAGTTCAAATGGACAAGACAGATTGAGTGCATAATAGAATACAGGAAGCACAGTTTGAGAATCTCTGGGAATTGTGAGATGTCTTAGGCTTCCCTTGATGGAACTGAAAATCATGGAGAGCAGAATGCTGGACCCGCAGTGTATTATCAAAGGAGCCACTTATTCAAGCAAAACACTTAGTGCTGTCATGCTGATGTGACAAAGAATGACACTCAAGCAAAGATATGAGGCCATTTTCGTCAAATCGGTTATATTCTGGATTGAGTCTGCTAGGGCATATAGACGTTGTTTGAAGTTAGTCTGGAATGACAATTTTTCTATGCAACCTGTAAGAAGTAGTGCACTACTAACAAGTAGGTAGGGCTTAGTCAAAGTTATTTGAATTTACACTGTCTTGGGTTGGGTTTCCCCAGAGCAGACACTGAGACAGGGATTTGAGTGTAATAGCTTATTTGGGATGTGATCCCAGGAGGCAGTAGCACTGTAAGGGGGTGGACAAGTGGAATTGGGAAAGGAAAGCAGGCAGTAGGGGGTGAGCTAATGAACAGATTAATGCTGAGGGCAACTGAAGTCCAATTCCCCTGGAGACCTGGAGGAGATGCCATAGCAGCCTCCTTAGAGCTGCCCTCTCACCAAGGGTGAAGACACTGGGATATTATACTCCACCTTCCATCTGTCATTGGCTGAAGACTGCTTATGGGAAAGAAGGGTCAACATCTGTGGACTAAATCTGCTCTTCCACTTCCAGAAAGAGAAATGGTGTGCTCTAGGTAGAAACTGTAGGCAAGCACAGGACAGAAAGTGTTGAGAGGATATGGGTATCAGCCATGTGTATCTCAAACTTAACATTCTTGACATCTATGAAATATACTGAAATGTATATATAATGACTCAAATGCTCTTTTGGAAAGAGCTCTTTCTGGTAAGCTCTTGCTTACCCAAGGATACCACTCTAACATTTTTTTCCCCTCTCTCTTCTGCATCATCAAAATTTCCCTCTGAACTGGATTTACTTTTGCATCATTATAGTAACATGCTCTGCCTTTTCCCTCACTGTGTCCACTTCTTGCTCTAGTTCATTCCTGATTTCTCTCTTTCCCTTTACAGCAAGTTCATTGAGAATATTATTTTGTACTCAATGTTTATAATTATTTTTCTTCCATTATTTCTGGAATCAATTAGAAATATATTTTTGCCCTAGTCTCTACTCAAATAGATAATGACAAAGTCATCAATAACTTCCATGATAATAAACTCAATGATCAGTTCTCAGTCCTTATTTTATTTGATTTATCAATAGCATTTGACACAGTTGTATACTCCCTCCTTTTATGATAAACTTTAGTTTTCTCCCCATCTGACTGATGTTCCTTATATGTTTCTTTTGCTGAACCTCTGCTAGTTCCTCCTTATCTCTCTGACTTCCAAATATTGAAGGCCCCCCCCCCAATCTCAGCTCGTGGACCTCTTCTCTTTTCCATTTACCCTCTGATGATATCAACTGGTCTAATGACTTCAAATATCATCTGTATGCTCATGATTCCCAAATTTATAACTTAAGTCCAGACTTCTTTTCGTAACTCCATTCCATTCTAGTGGTTCATACCTCAGGACAATTATGCCTCCCACTCCCACCCCGAGGGGTATTTAGCAATGACTAAAGACTTTTTGGTTGTCATAATGGGGGGAATGGATATTACTTGCCTCTAGTGCATAGAGACCTGGAATGCTACAAAACATCTAACAATGCACAGGACAGCTCCCACAGCAAAAAATTATCCAGTCCCAAATGTCAATAGTGCTGAGGTGGAGAAACCCTGCTCCCTTCTCATGTAAACAACTGCACGTTAAACATATCCATGTGGATGTGTAATGGACATCTCAAACTTAACATCTCTAGGAGTCAGTTCTGACCAATATCCCCCAAATCTGCCCTTTTTGCATCCTTTCTTAGTTTAATTAAATGGCACTTCTACCCTTAGAGTTGTGTAAGCCAAAAGTGTTGGAATCATCCCTGACAACCCCCCCTACCTCTGACAACCAGTCCGTCAGCAAACTGCTACTCAATCTTGAAATCCCCTCACCTTAATAGTATTATCCAGGTTCAAACTAGTAACATCTGTTGAGATGTTACTTTATCAATCTGCTGGAATTATTGCCTTCATTTCCAAAGTGTTCCCCTGTTCCTGAGTCTCCTGTAGTCAGTCTACAACCAAGCAACCAATGATGCACTTAAAATACATGTCATGTCACACCTTTGCTCAAAACTGTCCAAAGACTTCCTGTATCACATAGAATAAAGTCAGTGTCCTTTCAATGACCTCAGTGTCTTACTTGATTCATCTCACTTTTACTGATTTTAACCCCACTAGTCTTGCCCTCACTCAGCCACAACAGCCTTGCTCCTTTACTCTTCTGTGAACATAACAAATGTGCTCCCACCTCTGGGCTGCTGCCCTTGCTGTTTTCCCAGATTATCCATGGCTTCTCTTTTACCTCCTTGCAGGCTCTATACAGATGTCCTCTTCTCAGGAAGGTCTTTTCCCAACAACCAATTTAAATTTGTACCTTTTTCATTCTAACACACCCTATCTTCCTTCCTTGTGTAGTTTTTTTCCTTTACTGTACTGATCAGTTTCTAGCACATTATATATTTTACTTACACTTCTAACTTATTGTCTGTCTCCTTTTTGTATAATGTCAGTTCCATGAGGTTAGGGAGTTTGTTTTATCCACTGATGTATCCACAGAGCCTAGAAGAGTGTCTAATATGAAGCAAACTTTCAATAAATATATATTGAATAATTGAATTAACGAACAAAGAAAATACAGCTTTCTTTGTATCTGTAACTGATGTAATTTTACTTTTTTGCCCCTATTCTTAATAATGGTAGGAAAAATAAAGACTAATGTAAATATGCTAAGTTAGTCTCATTAGCAAAACATGGAATAACAAGAAGTCTTATACACTGCTTCTAAGAGCATAGTTAGGCAAAACACTTTGGGAAAGAACCAGGCATTATCTGGCAAAGATTAACATATTCTACAATCCAGCAGTTCCACTCCTACGTATATACTCTAGAGTTGAGAAATTCCTATCACTGTGTAAAGCAAATTTGTTTATAACAAACCCTGAAGATAATCTAAATATTTGAGACAGGAGAATAGATAACTAACTTCAGGTATAATAAAACATGAATGGATCACAGCTATATACAGCAACGTGAGTGAATCTAAAAATGATATTGTAAAAACAACAGCAAATTGTAGAGGAATACTACGTATATACAACTACATGTATGTATGCATGTATATACATATATATGAAGCTCAGAGACATGTAAAACTACACAATACAAGGTTAGACATACACATATAGTTGGTAACTCATAACAAAGTCAGGAAAGTGACAAACACAAAATACAGGATACTGGTTACCTAGTTGAGGAGGCAAGAAAATAGGCTTTTAGATGCAAACTCAGGGAGTTAGTATCAAAGGTTCTGGTAATACTCAGTGTTTTAAAGTGGGTGGTAGGTATGCAGATGTTCATGGTACTATAATTTTATACTATACATATATTGTATGAGTCACATGAAAATATTTTGCATGTATTGTGTTGATATTAATTGCCATGGAATCAAACGCAAAAGAGTCTTGCATGACCATTATATGCTATATCCTTCTAACCCAGAGAAAAGTCAGCTGGAACAAGGTCTTAAACAACTAAAAGAGTTGACTCCAATATCACTGCACACTTCACGCTATAAGTTACTACTGCTATCGTAGCCATCATGTGATATGGAAATGAATATAGGAAAGGCTATTAAAAACTGGAAGGAAGTGGTAGAAATAATTTTTTTACAGTTGGTGTATAGATAGTTTATGAATCAGGGTTTTTTGGGGGAAATAGCACTGTATTAGTTATCTATTACTGTGTAACAAGTTACCAAAAATTTAGCAGCTTAAAACAACATACATTTAATATCTCGCAGTTTCTGTGGTTCAGGAAATCTGGGCATACCATAGTCAGAGCCTCTGCTTGGGATCCCACAGGGCTACAATCAAGTTACTGACTGGGTTATGGTTTATTTTAAATTTTATTTTAGAAGGATTGAGAGAGAGAGGAGAAGCAGAGGTGGAGAAAGAGAATCCCAAGCAGGCTCTATGCCCAGCACAGAGCCTGATGGTGGGGCTCGATCTCACAACCATGAGATTAGGACCTGAGCTGAAATCAAGAGTCAGACACTTAACTGACTGAGCCACCCAAGTGCCCCTGGGTTGTGATTTTATCTGGGGAGTCAACTGGGGAAGAATTACCTTCAAGCACACTCAGTCTGCAGAATTCATTTCCTCATAGCTGTAGGGCTGAGGTCCAGCTTCCTGCTGGCTGTAGATCATTATCATGTGGCTGCTTCTCCCACAAGGCCACTTACTCCACCAAGCCAACAAAGAGAGTATCTAGAATGTATCTGTTAGCCAGAGTCTTACACAACATAACGTAATCATGGGAGTGACATCCCATCACTTTGGTTACATTCTATTAGTTAGAAGCAAATCTCAGGTCAAGATCACTCTCAAGTGGAGGGAATTACACAAAGGTATGAATATCAAGAGGTGGAGATCATGCAGGACCAGTTCAGAGTCTGTCCACCACAGGCACACACTAAAATAATTAGTGAGAGTTTAATGAGGGGCCTATTTACAAAGAGAGGTCAGGGCAAAATTAAGAGAAGCCAACAAGGGATACTGAAGAACCCCAGGTCTAGCAACAGCAGTAGCCATTATTACTCAAGGGGAGAGGAAGGGGCTGGAAAGTGCATCCTGTAACCGTAGGAGGCTGGCTGTCCAACAGCAGGTGCAACTCTGACAAGGGAACACTGCCACTGTCAACTTACAGTCTAGAAAGAAGAGAGTCAGGGACATAGCTTAGCTAGCAGTTTTCAATGGGGACTCCTTTGTGTCACCAAGAACTTTCATAACTATTTTCTTTTTATTCATAACTATTTTAAAAAGTATTTTCAAATTTTATGAAAATAAAATTAGTATTTTAATACTGAAGTATTTACCTTGTTTACTTTAATTTCCTCATGTGTATACCATGGAATTTTTCAGGGATTACATGATATGATACTGCAACAGATTGAATGCAGAAACAGAAATCCAGCTGTTTTATATTAAGCCAGATACTAAGGAGATTTGCAAAAATGTAAAACAATGCCAGTTTTATAACTTACTATTATTTGTTTGGGACAATATAGATATTTTTCATAAAAACCTGTCACTTATATGAATGTACAATGGAACTATTTTGAAATATATTTACAAATTAATCTAAAAATGTTCAGTTTTAATATATAATGTGGTAACCTCTATAGATATAATTTGTTTTAGCTTCTAACATCAACAGACATTATTTTTCTCCATATCAATGTATATATCAATATCAATCTATTTCCATTATATATCTATATTTGTGGCAATAGATATAATTGTTTCAGTTTTAAATGTATAATATGATAAAATAAATAGATATAATTTTTGTTTTAATATCGAGTGTCAATAGATATGATTTTTATCTTTTAAGAGTATAAATGGGTCCTGAGACCAAAATGTATGAGACCTGCTGCCATAATCTCACGCTTCTTTTACTCACTGCCTTCCTGTTAGTGGTTCTCACTGGCTGAACGAGTGGGAGCCAAAGGAGAAGAAGCCATCAACTGATATCTGGGGAAGATGGCGGAGTCAGAAGAAATTGAGCTCACCCCATTCCATGTCTGCAACTAGATCCAATAAACTGGAGAGGGATCCAAAGACAGGCAGAACAAACTAAATATAGAGAAGAAGCTGCATTTGAGAGACTAAGAAGGTCAGAAAGGTGGAGGGAGGCTGTCCACAGGAAGGAGGGGGCTGCATGCATGGAGAGGGCAGAGAAATGGGTCCTTGTACCAGGAAGCTCACATGGGGAAGACTAATCCCCTTAGTGTTTGGCTTTAAAGCCCAGAGGGGTTGAATTCCATGAGTTTGTAAAACTAGTGGGACTTATAACTAGAACTTTGGAGGTCAGCTGAGTCAACACCAGGTGAGCCTGGAAGGCTAGCTGGGTTGCCCTTAAAGAGTGCAGCCTGTGGAGAGGCAACATAAAAATGGCAGTTTATGTAGTGCCAGGGACAAACAGCAGACAGATCTATTCATACTGATTTCAGAGATTATTGGGGGACCACTTTGAAAACAAGGGAGCTTGCAGGGGCCTTTGCCTGCCTCACTGCCTAGCATAAGCACAGAGACACCTGTGGGAGGTGAGGCTGCATAGATACTTGCTAACCATATAGCAGTGGCCCATGCCTACAAGTTCTCCTCAGGACTCATCCACTCCAAGCCTGCTAGCCCTGGCCCTAGGCTCAGGGTGAATTTTTAAAGCCTCAAGGGCACCCACTCAGGGTGCACAGCTTCCACCATATGCTATGCACATCCACCACACCACACCCAGCTGTGTGACCACGGCCACCCCGGTGTGCAGATCCCAGTTGCCATAGCACTTCAGGGGATTGCACATGAGAATATAGGCCCAGCACAAATTTGGCTAACATCTCTGCCCTGCTCCCAAGTTGACCAGCGGGCATGCACCTCCCAAACCCCAGAGCTGCCCTGATGGGTCCCACTAACATCACAAAGAGCAAACACAGCTCACAACAGACAGAAAGTAAGTGCAGACAACTGCACTGAAAGGAAAAGTGACTCAGACACAAAAACGAGGCATAAGCAATTGTCCTAAAGTGCAAGGTTTTGGTGAACAGAAGACAGTGTACTGGAGGGCACTCCAGGATCTCTTCTGCATAAAGTCACTACTCTCAAGAGCAGAAGACAATGAGGAGACAGAGAAATTTATCCCAAATGAAACAACGGGACAAGGCTACAACCAGAGATCTAAGTGAAACAGATACAAGTAACTTGCCTGATAGAGAATTTAAAGCAATGGTCATAAGGATACTCACCAGACTTGAGAAAAGAGTGGAAGACACGAGTGACACCCTTAACACAGAGATGAGGAATAATGTAGCAGAGATGAAGGGCTCAATAAATGAAATGAGGAACACACTTGATGGAATGGGCAGCAGGATGGAAGAAGCACAGGAACAAATCAGTGACCTGGAAGAAGAGAAATGGAAAGAAAACAAGCTGAGCAAAAGAGAGAGAAGAGAATTATGCAAGATAAGAATAGACTTGGGGAACTCAGTGACTCTATCACATGTAATAACATTCGTATTATAGGAGTCCCAGGAGAAGAAGAGAGAGAAAAGGGGGCAAAAAATTTATTGGAAGAAATAATAGCTGAAAACTTCCTGAATCTGGGGAAGGAACAGATATCCAGATCCAGGAGGCACAGGGAACTGCCAACAGAATCAACAGAAACAGACAGACACTAAGACATATTCTCATTAAATTTGCAAAATATAGTGATACAGAAAAACTTTTAAAGGCACCAAGACAAAAGAAGTCACTAACTTACAAGGGAAAACCCATAATGCTAGCAGGAGATTTTTCAACAGAAACTTTGCAAACCAGAAGATGGTGGCATGATATATTCAAAGTGCTGAATGGAAAAAATCTGCAGGCAAGAATACTCTATCCAGCAATGCTATCATTCAGAACAGGAGAGATCGACAGGTTCCCAGACAAACAAACCCTAAAGGAGTTCATGACCACCGAACCAGCTCTGCAAGAAATATTACAAGGGACTCTTTGAAGGGGAAGGAGGATCAAAAGTAAGTTTGGAAGTAGGAAACACAAAAGCAGTATACATGAATATTTCTGTAAAAGATCAGTCAAGCAACTCTCAAAAACAGGATATAAATATAATAATACATACCTAAAATGTAGGGAGGACAGGTGAAAAGAATGGGTTCAAATTAAATGACCATCAACTCAATATAGACTGCTATATGCAGAAGAGGTTATATACAACCTAATGGTAACCATGCATCAAAAACCACTCACAAATATGAAAAGAATAAAAAGAAATCCAAATGCATCACTAAAAAAATCAGCAAACCATGAAAGAGAGAAAGACCAGAAAGGATCAGAGAAAATCTTCAGAAACAACCACAAAACAAGTGATAAAATGACAATATATACATATCTATCAATAATTACTTTGAATGTAGATGGACTAACCAAAAGACATAGGGTGACAGAATGGATAAAGAAACAAGACCTCTCTGTATGCTGCCTACAAGAGACCCATTTTAGACCTAAAGACACCTGCAGATTGAAAGTGAGAACATGGAGACACACTTATCATGCAAATGGATGTCAAAAGAAAGTCGGAATAGCAATACTTCAATCAGACCAAATAGACTTTAAAACAAAGACTATAACAAGAGACAAAGAAGGACACTGTATAATAATAAAGGGGACAATCCAACAAGAAGATATAACAATTGTAAATATTTATACACCCAACATAGGAGCTCCCAAATACATAAAACAGTTAGTACCCAACACAAAGGAAGTAATCAATAATAATTCTAGAATAGCAGGGGATATCAATACCCCACTTACATCAATGGACAGATCATCTAAACAGAACAGCAACAGGGCTTTGAATGACACATTGGACCAGATGGATTTAACAGATATATTCAGAACATTCCAACTTAATACAGAAGAATACACATTCTTTTCAAGTATACATGGAACATCCTCCAGAATAGATTACATATTAGCCCACAAACCAGCCTCAACAAATTCAAGAAATTCAAAATCAAACCATGCATCTTTTCTGAGCACAACACTATAAACTAGAGGTCAACCACAAGAAAAAAATCTGGAAAGACCACAAATATATGGTGGTTAAATAACATGCTACTGAACAATGACTGGGTCAACCAGGAAACAAAAGAAGAAATAAAAAGGTACATGCAAACAAATGAAAATGAAAACACAATGGTCCAATACCTCTGGGATGCAGCAAAAGTGGTTCTAAGAGGGAAATTTATAGCAATACAAGCCTACCTCAAGAAGCAAGAAAAATCTCAAGCAACCAAATCATACACCTAAAGGAGCTGGAAAAAGAAAACAAACAAAGCTTAAAACCAGGAGAAGGAAGGAAATGATAACGGTTAGACTAGAAATAAATGATACACAAATTAAAAAAAAGAATAGAACAGATCAGTGAAACTAGGAACTAGTTCTCTGAAAAAAAATCAATAAGGGGTGCCTGGGTGGCTCAGTTCTTAAGCATCTGCCTTCGGCTCAGGTCATGATCCCAGAGTCCTGGGATTGAGCCCCACATTGGGCTCCCTGCTCTGCAGGAAGTCTGCTTCTCCCTCTCCCACTGCCCCTGCTTGTGTTCCCTCTCTTGCTGTATCTCTCTCTGTCAAATACATAAATAAAATCTTTTAAAAAAATCAATAAAATTGATAAATTTCTAGCCAGACTTATCAGAAAAAAAAAGAGAGAGAGAGACAGAGAGAGAAAGGACTCAAATAAATAAATTACAAAGGAGGGAGGAGAAATAACAGCCAACAACACAGAAATACAATCATAAGAGAATATTATGAAAAACTATATACCAACAAATTGGTCAACCCAGAAGAAATGTAGAAATTCCTATAAACATAGAAACTACCAAACCTGAAACAAGATTAATAGAAAATTTGAACAGCCCAAAAACCAGCAAAGAAATTGAATCAGTAAACTAAGAACTCCCAACAAACAAAAGCCCAGGACCAGATGGCTTCACAGATGAATTCTACCAAACATTTAAAGAAGAATGAATACCTATTCTTCTTAAACTATTCTAAAAAATAGAAAAAGAAGGAAAACTTCCAAATTCATTTTATGAGCCAGCATTGAATATCAGCCAGCCCTGATGCCAAAACCAGATAAAGACACCAAAAAAATAAAAATAAAAAATATAGGCCAATATGCCTGATGAACATCGATGCAAATATTCTCAATAAAATACTAGCAAACCACATTCAACAATACATTAAAAACCACTCACCATGATCAAGTGGGATTTCTTTCTTTCTTTCTTTCTTTCTTTCTTTCTTTCTTTCTTTCTTTCTTTCTTT
>NW_027397063.1:133043947-133050319 GCF_003265705.2 Callorhinus ursinus | reverse complement strand
TTTCTTTCTTTCTTTCTTTCTTTCTTTCTTTCTTTCTTTCTTTCTTTCTTTTTAAAGATTTTATTTATTTATTTGAGAGAGAGAGAATGAGAGATAGAGAGCACGAGAGGGAAGAGGGTCAGAGGGAGAAGCAGACTCCCTGCTGCGCAGGGAGCCCGATGTGGGACTCAATCCCGGGACTCCAGGATCATGACCTGAGCCGAAGGCAGTCGCTTAACCAACTGAGCCACCCAGGCGCCCAAGTGGGATTTATTTCTGCATTGCAAGTGTCGGTCAACATTCACAAATCAATCAATGTGACACATTAGTAAGAGAAAAGACAAGAATCACATGATAATTTCAATAGATGCAAAAAAAGAATTTACAAAGTCCAACATCCATTCATGGCGAAAACCCTCAACAAAGTAGGTTTAGAAAGAACATACCTCAACATAATAAAGGCCATCTATGAAAAACCCACACTTAACATCATCCTCAATGGAAAAAAACTGACAGCTTTCCCCTAAGTACAGGAACAAGACAAGGATGTCTATTCTCATCACAATTTTTTTTTTTGAGAGAGAGAGAGAATGTGAGAACATGCATGCATGCAAGCACGAGTTGGGGAGGAGGGGGAGAGGGAGAAAGAGAATTTGAAGAAGGCTCCTTGCCCAGTGCAGAGCCTGATGTGGGGCTCGATCTAACAACCCTGAGATCATGACCTGAGCTAAAATCAAGTCAGATGCTTAACTGATTGAATCACCCAGATGCCCCTACTCTCACCACTCTTATTCAGTATAGTACTGGAAGTCCTAAGTACAGTAATCAGACAAGAAAAAGTAATAAAAGGCATGCAAATTGGTAAGGAAAAAGTAAAATTTTCACTATTTGCAGATGATATGATACTATATATAGAAAACTCAGAAGACTCTAACAAAACACTGCTAGAACTGAAAGAGAAATTGGGAAAACAATCACATTTACAATTGCACACCAAATAATAAGATACCTAGGAATATACCTAGCTAAAGTGGTGAAAGAACTGTACTCTGAAAACTATGAGACACTGATGAAAGAAATTGAAGGTGAAACAAAGAAATGGAAAGACATTCCATACTCATGAATTGGAAGAACAAATATTGTTAAAATGTCTATACTACCCAAAGCATAATTTAATGCAATCCCTATCAAAATATCAAAATAATTTTCACAGAACTAGAACAAAGAATTCTAAAATTTGTATGGAACCACAATACACCTGGAAGAGCCAAAGCAATTTTGAAAAAGAAAGCAAAGCTGGAGGAATCACAATTCCAGATTTCAAGTTACATTACAAAGCACAACTCTGTGGTTGTAATCACAACCGTATGGTACTGGCACAAAAATAGATACATAGATCAACAGAACAGAATAGAGAGCCCAGAAATAAACTCACAACTATAGAACAGAGAGCCCAGAAGTAAACTCACAACTATGTGGTCAATTAGTCTTCAACAAAGCAGAAAAGGATATCCAATGGCAAAAAGATAGTCTCTTCAACAAATGGTGTTGAAGAGGGAAAACTGGACAGCAACACGCAAAAGAATGAAATGGGACCACTTTCTTACACCATGCCCCAAAATAATTTCAAAATGGATAAACGTGAGACCTGAAACCATAAAAATCCTAGAAGAGAACACAGGCAGCAACTTCTTTGACATCAGCCTTAGCAACTTCTTTCTAGATTTTTCTAGATTTTTAAAGGCAACCTATGGAATGGGAGAAGATATTTGTAAATGACATATCTGATAAAGGGCTAGTATTCCAAGTATTTAAAGAACTGATACAACTCAACACTCAAAATCAAATAATCCAATTAAAAAATGGGCAGAAGACATGCACAGACATCTCCCCAAAGAAGACATCCAGATGGCCAACAGACATATGAAAAGATGCTCATCATCACTGATCATCAGGGAAATGCAAATCAAAACTACAATGAAATACCACCTCACACCTGCCGGAATAGCTAAAATGAAAAACACAAAAACCAACAGGTATTGGTGAGGATGTGGAGAAAAAGGTACACTCATGCATTGTTGGTGGGACTGCAGACTGGTGCAGCCGTTGTGGAAACATTATGGAGGTTCCTCAAAAAGTAAAAAATAGAACTACCTTATGATCTAGAACCACCTGATGATCTAGCAATTATACTACTGGGTATTTATGCAAAGAATTCAAGAAAACTAATTCAAAGGGATACATGCATCGCTCTGTTTATAGCAGCATTACTTATAATAGATGAGATATGGAAGCAGCCCAAGTGTCCATGGATTGATGAATGGATAAAGAAGAAGTGATATATATATATATATATTATATATATATATTCAGATATATATCTGACTGGAATGTTATTCAGTCATAAAAAAGAATGAAATCTTGCCATTTGCAATGACATCAATGGAATTAAAGAGTATAATGCTAAACAAAATAAGTCAGAGAAGCACAAATACCATATGATTTCACTCATATGTGGCATTTAAGAAACAAAACAAACAGGCGAAGGAAAAATATAAGAAAGAGATGGAGGGAGACAAACCAAGAAACAGACTTTTAATATAAAGAACTGATGGTTACCAGAGGGGGGGGGGAGGGGGTGAAATAGGTGATGGGGATTAAGGAGTGCACTTGTGATGAGCCCTGAGTGTTGTATGGAAGTGTCAAATCACTATATTGTACACCTGACACTAATATAACACTGTATGCTAACTAGCTGAAATCAAAATAAAAACTTAAAAAAAAAAGAAACCATCAACCTGGTTGCTGTATCCAAAAAAGGTAGTTTTCTAACACAGAGCGGGCAGATCATGTTAAAGAATGGATGTTGAGAGGCAAGCACAGAATATCTAACAGAGATGATCATTTTGCTGTACTGGGTTTCATTCACTCTCTTCAAAGTTCCTAAGGAAATATACTACTAAATAATTTTACCACTCATGTTTTCCTATCTGTGGAATTACATGGTAAGAGTGATCAAATGACTGTCAAACCTTGCTTTTGGCAGTTCAGTCTTGCCATTAATATTTAATTAAAGATTAACAGATTAATAGTTTAAAGATTCATAGTTTGCCTAGAGAAAGGTGGTAATTTTCAGAGTTCAGAAAGCAAAAGGTAAATCTATCAATTTTCATCCAGTAGACTGTAGGAGCAACCAAGTTTCCAGTTAGTGGCACTCCAGTGAATTGTCATGAATCAGAACCACTTGGTGCACCTGACAGATCTTTCTCCATTTATTGCTGAGGCCCACAAGTGCCCCAGAAAAAGGTCTCTGACTGGAACTTCACATCTTGAGACTCTTTCTGGGCTCCACCTCCTATCTTCTTGAACCTTAACTGCCCCTTTGCTTCAGCTATGATTTTCCTTTGGACTCTTTAGATCTTGAATAACTCCCATCCTTATCTCTCTACTTGCTTCATACAATAGGCTCTGGGTCAACTCTGCTACATTCCAGTGCTCATTCCTGAGTCTCAGAGCTTAGGTCCTGGAAATGATACCTCCTTCCAAGCCCCACAGTCCATGATATGGAATAGTGTCAGACCACCACTTTATGGATAAGAGACCACTAACAGCTGTTCAACTTTTGTTATTCTAAGTCTCCAAGAAAACTCCAGATAGGTTTTATAAGTCACCTGTCCTTGGGAAAGGTGACATAAGGATTTTGATCACAAACAACTAACTGACCCACTGATACATATTTCCATTTCTTTGGATATGGTTAATTTATTCAGTGTCTAGGGCCTGATTAGGTCAGAGAAAAATGATAAAGCTAAATTTCTGAATCTATACCACTAATCAGAGTTTGCCCTTTAGATGCCAGTTCTCTTTGAACATTAGCCTGCCAACTTGTCTGACCTCTCCCATTAAGATTTGCACATTTATGGGGGCTTATCTTAGTTTGTAACTTGCTGTCTTCAAGTTGCCCTTTTTCTAACTTGTTGACTTTGATGATGTGATAGTCTGTTCTTTGCAGCTTAGAAGACGGTGGTGTTCAGGTAGCATGAATGACTGTTATGTCATAAACTGAAGAGGATGTACTACAGGTTGATATCGCAGGATAAATCCATATTGTGCTACTTATGATACAGTGTTGGAATGCTGCCTTCATAATTAGACAGCAACTGAAAGTTGGTAGGAAAAATCAAAGTGGTGATTGTAGAGGGACTGGCTTCTTGTGAGGAAATGATGAAGTCTCAGGAAGTAGAAAATCATGCTCTTAGTTCCTACTAGATGAACCTCTCAGATGCCAATTGGGATCAAAGAATGGGGCTGAGTTTTCAATACAGTTCTCTGTCAATGAGAATTTGCTTACAACGACCAACACTGACTAAAGAATGCTTTTCTTGTTATTTGAAAGCTTCTGTGGCTATTGGCCTCTCAGATTTTCCAATGGTCTTTATACTCTCTCCTGATCATTTTTTTAAATCTTGTTCTTCAATTCTATGAATTTTAGAATCTGAATCTGGCCTTGTTCTGACTGTGCTTGTGTCCAAAAATCTTCATTCTCACATCTTACCAAAGCTCTTCTGTTTTTTGACTTCTTTCTTTTTGCCATCTTATAGTGATTTATTATTTAAACTTTGTTACTAATAATTCTAATAATTACTGGCTCTGTGTTAAGGCAACAGAGAAAACGGTTTCTACAACCAGACGTAACAGTGACAAATCTAACCTGTAGCCCAGTATTTTAGCATCTAATGTGTAATAGGGGTTCCACAAATATTAGTTAAATGAGTAAATAAATGAATCAAAAGTAGTCTTTATGCTTCCATAAAATGCACAAAACCACACATTTTTAGCAATAATCATATACTTTTATAACATAATTGCCAGCCATATTACCCTGAAAAGAGAGCATAAATGTGCCTATGTGGATATTTTTGGTATGCTTGAAAATAAAGCAGAGCACATACAAAGCACAACAACAATAGGTAACATGGCCATCTGCAAGTCAGTGCAAAAAAAAAAAGTGTTATCAGATTTAATGTACAAATGATTAACATGCAGTAAAATATTTTAAGTAAATCTCAGCGACTCAAATAATAAAGCACAATCTACATTGAAATTGTTTAAGTAATGTTGCACTTTACATGTAAGAGATGTTCGGGTTGATTTATAGCTCAACACTCAGGAATGGGTATTTGCGTCCTTCAAGATTCACAGTTTTTATGGCATAAATTCCAAGAAGAGAAACAAGTATAGCTTTAGTTTTTGGTCCTATTTTTCTTTTAGTTACAGAATAATTTCTTCCATAAGGACAAAAAGAGCTAAGACTTCCCTTCTTCCATGTTTTCCTGCAATTTGGCTACAGCAAATACGTATCTGAGCGACTATCATTCTTTCTGTGTCCATGAAAATATCACAGCATTTTTTTCCTTACTGCGCATGGACTTATCAACACAGATTTCCAGGTAGCTTTTTGGTTGATCTTACCTGATATCCTCAACTTAAGTCATTCCCTGTATGAGGAAAAAAATCATTTGCCAAGTACCAGTCTTCATCTCATGGCATATTTATGATACAGGTGATTTTTCTCTTTCAGTGGGTCATTACCAAATATTGCCCAGATCACAGGACTTCCATTGAGGCCTATGAAGAGTTTTCTTTCCTTGGGGGTAGTTTAGTCATTGATATTGTCTTGAGTCCAAAGTCATTCTTGGCTCCTTCAAGGCCTGGAATGGAAATAGCCTCATACTATAGCAGAGCAGCAGAGTTTTACTTGTGCCTGCACATGTGCCCACCTTCCTTCCTCTTTCTCCCCTCATTGTTGTAAGAGGACCTCACCAGTTTCAGCATCTCATCTAGACATGACAAAATTCAGGGGCTGAAAATAAACTGGCTTTTCCTCTGTCTTCAAAAATCCCCTCACTGACTTTGTATCATGTCTTATTGGTCACAATGAGCCAACTGCTCATGCTAGAACAGGAACACCATGACTGATCTAGACTAGTCAGGACCCCTTCCTTGGGGTGATGTGAGCCAGCCTTCCTTGAAGCCCATGATGCTGGGGAGGAGGGTAGGAATTTCAGGAAAACTGAAGTCATGTTAACAAGGAAGAAGACAATAGCTATTGGGAAGATAATGGTCTTAGTTTGGGTTACCCCAGAAGCAGACCCTAAAACAATGTATGTATAAGCAGGTTGTTTAGGAGATGAAACCAGGAAACATAAGGGAAGTAGGAAAGTGAGAGAAGGAAGGAAGTGAGCTAATAAAGGGTGTATTATAAATCAAGTTACAAGAATGGGCAGCTGAAGATCACTTCAGCCGGGGAATCCTGGGAATCAGTGCAGACACTTCTCAGAGTCATCCCAGCCGAGTTTCTCAGAGTCACCCCAGCCGAGTTTCTCAGTCACC
>NW_027397063.1:133006086-133043847 GCF_003265705.2 Callorhinus ursinus | reverse complement strand
TTCTCAGAGTCACCCCAGCCGAGTTTCTCAGTCACCCCAGCCGAGTTATCCCATTCGTCTGCCATCTGCCATTGGCTGAGGGTTCGTCCCAGTGGTGTTAACTCCCCCCAGTACATCCAGTCTGCTCCCCAGTTCTCCTCTGGCACAGAGTCACAGGTGCTTTTGGTAAGAGAAATCCTACAGGATATGGGTGGAACACTGACAGAATCTGCCACAGCAAACAGCAGGCTTTGCCACTAACATGAACTATTTAAATTTGTAATATCATCTTCAGAGTTTTAGAACAACAATGCCATCCCCCACACTAATTTAAAATAAATGTAATCTTCATCATACCATGTGCCTTATAAACACAAACAGTTGTTCCAACCGAGCAGAAGAGATTTTCAGAATGAATTCCATGTTCTTGATTACCCCTGAGACTCAAATGTCAACTTGGAAACAAGTGGTGGCAGCGGTAGGTCTGTGGGGAAGTCTGCTTTTCTACTTTAAATTCCTTTTTATAACGTTGTATATTTTTTAACAAGGCATAATATTTTTAAAGGAAACATCTTTTTAAACAGGAATGAATTATGTAGCTCTGTTTCTTTTAAAAAGTTGCTTTTTTATTAAAACTTTTTTTTTTAGAACAGTTTAATGTTTGCAAAAACATTTAGGGGAAGATACAGAGATTTCCCATATATACCAACCCCACTTATGCAAAGACTCTCCCATGATCAGCATCCCCCCAAAGTGGTAAATTTGTTACAATTGATGGCCTACATTGACACATCATAACCACCTAAATTCCATAGTTTACATTATGGTTCACGCTTGGTATTATACATGCTATGGTTTTGGACAAATGTATAATGATATGTATCCATTATTACAGTATCAGCATTTGCCCAAAAAATCGTCTATTCATTCCCTGTCCTCACCTCAGACCCTGGTAATCTCTGATCTTTTCACTGTCTTCATAATTTTGTCTTTTCCAGAAGGTCATATAGTTGAAATCAAACAAAATACATCTTTTTCGTATTTTTTTACTTAGTAGTATGCATTTATGGGTTTTTTTTATCTTTCCATAGTTTGATAGATCATTTTTTAAATTGCTAAATAATATTCCGTTATCTAGATGTACCATAGTTCACCTACTGAAAGACATTTTGGTTGCTTCTATGTTTTGGTGATTATTAATTAAGCTGCTATAAATATCCATGTGCAGGTTTTTGTGTGTATGTAAGTTTTCAATTCCTTTGAGTAAATACCAAGGAGATGATTGATTGTATGGTAAGAGTAGGCTTGGTTTTGTAAGAAACTGCCAAACTGTCCTCCAAACTGGCTGTACTATTTTGTATTTCTACCAAAAATAAATGAGAGTTCCTATTACTTCATATCCTCAGCAGCATTTGGTCTTGTCAGTGATCTGGATTTTGCCCATTCTAATATGTGTGTAGTGGCATCTCATTATTTTAATTTGCATTTCCCTGATGACAAATAACATGGAGCATCTTTTCATATGCTGGTTTGCCATCTAGATATCTTCTTTGTTGGGGTATCTGTGAAGGTCTTTGTCCCATTTTTAAAATTTTTTGTTTTATTTTCTTATGGTCGAGGTTTAACAGTTCTTTGTATTTTGGATAACAGTCCTTTACCACATATGTCTTTTGCAAATATTTTCTTCCAGTCTGTGGCTTGTCTTCTCATTCTCTTGCCAATGTCTTTTATGGAGTAGAAGTTTTTAATTTTAATGAAGCCCAGCTTATCAGTGATTTCTTTTATCCTGCCTTTGGTGTTATATCTACAAAGTCATTGCCGTACCCAAGGTCATCTGGGTTTTGTCTTATGTTATCTTTCAGGAGTTTTATAGTTTGCATTTTATGTTATCTATTTTGAGTTAATTTTTGTGATGGGTGTAAGGTCTCTATATTTTTCTTTTTTTCTGCTTTCCTTTTTCTTCCTTCCTCCCTCCCTCCCTCCCTCCCTCCCTTCCTTCCCTCCTTCCTTCCTTCCCTCCTTCCTTCCTTCCCTCCTTCCTTCCTTCCTTCCTTTCTTTTTCTTTCTTTCTTTTTCTTTCTTTCTTTCTTTCTTTCTTTCTTTCTTTCTTTTTTTCTTTCTTTCTTTCTTTCTTTCTCTCTCTCTCTCTCTCTCTCTCTCTCTCTCTCTTTCTTTCTTTCTTTCTTTCCTCTTTTTACATACGGATATCCAGTTGTTCCAAAACCATCTGTTGAAAAGGCTTATCTTTGCTCCATGGTATTGTCTTTGTTCCTTTGTCAAAGATCAGTTGACTATACTTACGTGGGTCTACTTCTGGGTTCTTTATTCTGTTCCACTGTTTTATTTAGTTATTTTTTTATTAATACAACATTGTCTTGATTACTATAGATTTACAGTAGATCTCAAAGTTGGGTAGGGTTCAACTTCCAACTTTGTTCTCCTTTAATATCATGTTGGCTATGAATAAGCGGCTGGGATTTTGACTGGTATTGCACTGAGTCTGTAGATGAAGTTGGTAAGAACTGATATCTTGACAATATTGAGTCTACTTATCCATGAACATGAAATAGTTCTTCATTTATTTGTTTTCTTTGATTCATTCATCAGAGTTTTGTAGTTTTCTTCATATAGATCTTCCACATATTTTGTTAAAATTATACCTGAGTATTTCATTTTTGGGGGTGCTAATGTAAATGGTATTGTGTTTTTAATTTCAAATTCCATTTGTTGATTGCTGGTATATAGGAAAATGTTTCACTTTTATATATTAACTTTGTATCCTGCAATCTTACTGTATTCACTTATTCATTCCAAAAGTTTGTCAATTCCTTTGGATTTTCTACATAGACAATCATTCATCTGCAAACAAGACAATTTTATTTCTTTCTTCCCAATCTGTATGCCTCTCATTTTCTTTCACTGTCTTACTGCATTGGCTAGAACTTCTAGTACAGTGTTGAAAAGGAGTGGTGGGAGGGGACGTCCTCATCTTGTAGTTAATCTTAGTGAGAAAACTTCAAGTTTTTCACCATTAAGTATTATGTTAGCAATAGATTCTTCTGTAGATATTTTTTAGCAAATTGAGGAAGTTCCCCTTTCACCTTTTTTTAAACTAAAAAAGTTCAGATGAAATCTTTTTTGGGTGGACCATAAATAAATGTAAAATTAAAAGGATTCATTTCTGTGTTGTTTTGTGTCTCCAAAATTTATATGTTGAAGACCTAATCCCCAGTACCTCAGAATGTAACTTTATTTGGAAACAGGGTCATTGCTGATGTGATTTGTTAAGGTAAAGGTGAGGTCATACTGGTGTAGGGTGGGCTTCTACTCTAATATGACTGATATTTTTATAAAAAGAATGCCATGTGAAGGGACAGATATGCACATCATGAGAATGCCAAATAAACATAAAAATAAAGATCAGGGAGATGCATCTATAAGCCAGGAATGAGAGCAAACTGCCAGGAGCTAGGTGAGAGGCATGGAACAAATTCTCTCTCACAGACTTCAGAAGGAATCAACCCTGCCTATACCTTGATCTTGGACTTCTTGTCTCCAGAACTGTGAGACGATAAATTTCTGTTGTTTAAGCCATTCAGCTTGTGGTACTGTTATGTCAGCTCTAGAAAACTAATATAATGTTTGTGATATTTTTATGAAGACTTCCTTTTAGAGCTAGTATAATTACTACTCAAGATTTCTGAGAAAGGTTGTCCCTTTAGATGTGGATGAATATTTGTGGTTCTGGTCTCTTAGCACCAGTGGTAAATCACAAACATTTGGGTCACCTTATCCTGGTTGCAGGAGTGGAGGAGACAATGTGAATGTATATTTCGGGAACAAGCAGACCTGTCCAGATTTATCAGGACAAAAATTACTATAGGAAAAACATTGCTGTTGTGATTGCTGGAGACTTTCAATAAGTTTTTTCTTTGCTTATTATGAAACTGTATAGTACTTGCCTATTGTGTGTCTGATAGTCACTTATAACCCATCCATTTGCTTAGTGAAGTTAGTTAGACTAGAGGTAGACAAGGGATGTAAGCCGCAGAGGGAGAAAGATTTAAGTCACCTTGCCAACAAAGTTGGGACACTGAGGGTGGGGTTTAGATGGAATTATAATTCCATGATTGCCAGCCCAGTTTGTTTTGAAAGGAGCCCTTCAACAGTTCTGCAAAAATTGTTTCAGAGCCCCCATCCAATAAATGTTTGCAAAATGTCATGGACATATCAATGTGTGCATTACTCTGGGAAGAGAGGGTGTTGTTCTCAACAGAAGTTCAACATGTACTGGAAAAAGTGATGTCGATAATAATTTGAAAATCACTTTGTCAGGTAGGATTGGCATTTTGAAATGACATTAGAGAACTTCATTACTTAATTTCTTTTTTTAAAATTTTTTATTGTTATGTTAATCACATATATTACATCATTAGCTTTTGATGTAGTGTTCCATGATTCATAGTTTCTGCATGACACCCAGTGCTCCACACAGAATGTGCCCTCCTCAATACCCATCACCAGGCTAACCCATCCCCCTCCCCCCCTCCCCTCTAGAACCCTCAGTTTGTTTTTCAGAGTCCATCGTCTCTCATGGTTTGTCTCCCCCTCCGACGTACTCCCCTTCATTCTTCCCTCCTGCTATCTTCTTCCTTTTTTTTTTCTTAACATATATTGCATTATTTGTTTCAGAGGTACAGATCTGTGATTCATCAGTCTTGTACAATTCACAGTGCTCACCATAGCATATACCCTCCCCAATGTCTATCACCCAGCCCCCCCTCCCTCCCACCCCCGACCACTCCAGCAACCCTCAGTTTGTTTCCTGAGATTAAGAATTCCTCATATCAGTGAGGTCATATGATACATGTCTTTCTCTGATTGACTTATTTCACTCAGCATAACACCATCCAGTTCCATCCACGTCGTTGCAAATGGCAAAATCTCATTCCTTTTGATGGCTGCATAATATTCCATTGTGTAAATATACCACTTCTTCTTTATCCATTCATCTGTCGATGGACATCTTGGCTCTTTCCACAGTTTGGCAATTGTGGATATTGCTGCTATAAACATCGGGGTGCACGTACCCCTTCGGA
Organism: Callorhinus ursinus; assembly: GCF_003265705.2. Classification (NCBI taxonomy): domain Eukaryota; kingdom Metazoa; phylum Chordata; class Mammalia; order Carnivora; family Otariidae; genus Callorhinus; species Callorhinus ursinus. Next base: position 133,038,769 of record NW_027397063.1, on the reverse strand, counting down.
TCCCTACATTTGTATCTTTGAGGTAAATACCCAGTAGTGCAATTGCTGGATCGTATGGTAGCTCTATTTTCAACTGTTTGAGGAAACTCCATACTGTTTTCCAGGGTGGCTGCACCAGCTTGCATCCCCACCAAAAATGTAGGAGGGTTCCCCTTTCTCCGCATCCCCGCCAACATCGGTCGTTTCCTGACTTGTTAATTTTAGCCATTCTGACTGGTGTGAGGTAGTATCTCACTGAGGTTTTGATTTGGATTTCCCTGATGCCGAGCAATGTTGAGCACTTTTTCATGTGTCTGTTGGCCATTTGGATGTCTTCTTTGGAAAAATGTCTGTTCATGTCTTCTGCCCATTTCTTGATTGGATTATTTGTTCTTTGGGTGTTGAGTTGGATAAGTTCTTTATAGATTTTGGATACTAGCCCTTTATCTGATATGTCATTTGCAAATATCTTCTCCCATTCTGTCGGTTGTCTTTTGGTTTTGTTCACTGTTTCTTTTGCTGTGCAAAAGCTTTTTATCTTGAGAAAATCCCAATAGTTCATTTTTGCCCTTGCTTCCCTTGCCTTTGGCGATGTTTCTAGGAAGAAGTTCCTGCGACTGAGGTCGAAGAGGTTGCTACCTGTGTTCTCCTTTAGGATGTTGATGGACTCCTGTCTCACGTTTAGGTCTTTCAACCATTTGGAGTCTATTTTTGTGTGTGGTGTAAGGAAATGGTCCAGTTTCATTCTTCTGCATGTGGCTGTCCAATTTTCCCAACACCATTTGTTGAAGAGACTGTCTTTTTTCCACTGGACATTCTTTCCTGCTTTGTCAAAGATGAGTTGACCATAGAGTTGAGGGTCCATTTCTGGGCTCTCGATTCTGTTCCATTGATCTATGTGTCTGTTTTTGTGCCAGTACCATACTGTCTTGATGATGACAGCTTTGTAATATAGCTGGAAGTCCGGAATTGTGATGCTGTCAGCTTTGCTTTTCTTTTTCAAGATTCCTCTGGCTATTCGCGGTCTCTTCTGGTTCCATACAAATTTTAGGATTATTTGTTCCATTTCTTTGAAAAAAGTGGATGGTATTTTGATGGGGATTACATTGAATGTGTAGATTGCTCTAGGTAGCATTGACATCTTCACAATGTTTGTTCTTCCAATCCATGAGCATGGAAAGTTTTTCCATTTCTTTGTGTCTTCTTCAATTTCTTTCATAAGTATTTTATAGCTTTCTGAGTACAGATCCCTTGCCTCTTTGGTTAGATTTATTCCTAGGTATCTTATGGTTTTGGGTGCAATTGTAAATGGGATCAACTCCTTGATTTGTCTCTCTTCCGTCTTGTTGTTGGTGTATAGGAATGCCACTGATTTCTGTGCATTGATTTTATATCCTGCCACTTTACTGAATTCCTGTATGAGTTCTAGCAGTTTTGGGGTGGAGTCTTTTGGGTTTTCCACATACAGTATCATATCATCTGCAAAGAGTGAGAGTTTGACTTCCTCTTTGCCGATTTGGATGCCTTTGATTTCTTTTTGTTGTCTGATTGCTGTGGCTAGGACTTCTAATACTATGTTGAATAGCAGTGGTGAGAGTGGACATCCCTGCCGCGTTCCTGACCTTAGGGGAAAAGCTCTCAGCTTTTCCCCACTGAGAATGATATTCGCTGTGGGTTTTTCATAGATGGCTTTTATGATATTGAGGTATGTACCCTCTATCCCTATACTCTGAAGAGTTTTCATCAAGAAAGGATGCTGTCGTTTGTCAAATGCTTTTTCTGCATCTATCGAGAGGATCATATGATTCTTGCTCTTTCTTTTGTTAATGTATTGTATCACGTTGATTGATTTGCGGATGTTGAACCAACCTTGCAGCCCAGGGATAAATCCCACTTGGTCATGGTGAATAATCCTTTTAATGTACTGTTGGATCCTATTGGCTAGTATTTTGGTGAGAATTTTTGCATCCATGTTCATCAAGGATATTGGTCTGTAATTCTCCTTTTTGATGGGGTCTTTTTCTGGTTTGGGGATCAAGGTAATAGTGGCCTCATAAAATGAGTTTGGAAGTTTTCCTTCCATTTCTATTTTTTGGAACAGTTTCAGGAGAATGGGTATTAAATCTTCTTTAAATGTTTGGTAGAATTCCCCTGGGAAGCCATCTGGCCCTGGGCTTTTGTTTCTTGGGAGATTTTTGATGACTGCTTCAATTTCCTTAGTGGTTATAGGTCTGTTCAGGTTTTCTATTTCTTCCTGGTTCAATTTTGGTAGTTGATACATTTCTAGGAATGCGTCCATTTCTTCCAGATTATCTAATTTGCTGGCATAGAGTTGCTCATAATATGCTCTTATACTTGTTTGTATTGCTTTGGTGTTGGTTGGGATCTCTCCTCTTTCATTCATGATTTTGTTGATTTGGGTCATTTCTCTTCTTTTTGATAAGTCTGGCCAGGGCTTTATCAATCTTGTGAATTCTTTCAAAGAACCAGTTCCTAGTTTTGTTGATCTGTTCTACTGTTCTTTTGGTTTCTCTTTCATTGATTTCTGCTCTGATCTTTATTATTTCTCTTCTCCTGCTGGGTTTAAGCTTTATTTGCTGTTTTTTCTCTAGCTCCTTTAGGTGTACGGGTTAGGTTGTGTATTTGAGACCTTTCTTGTTTCTTGAGAAAGGCTTGTATTGCTATATACTTTCCTCTCAGGACTGCCTTTGCTGTATCCCAAAGATTTTGAACAGTTGTGTTTTCATTTTCATTGGTTTCCATGAATTTTTTAAATTCTTCTTTAATTTCCTGGTTGACCCATTCATTCTTTAGTAGGATGCTCTTTAGCCTCCATGTATTCGAGTTCTTGACAACTTTCCTCTTGTGATTGAGTTCTAGTTTCAAAGCATTGTGGTCTGAAAATATGCAGGGAAGAATCCCAATCTTTTGGTACCGGTTGAGACCTGATTTGTGACCTAGGATGTGATTACTTCTGGAGAATGTTCCATGGGCACTAGAGAAGAATGTGTATTCCATTACTTTGGGTTGGAATGTTCTGAATATGTCTGTGTAGTCCATTTGGTCCAGTGTTTCATTTAACGTCTTTATTTCCTTGTTGATCTTTTGCTTAGATGATCTGTCCATTTCAGTCAGGGGGGTGTTAAAGTCCCCCACTATTATTGTATTGTTGTCAATGTGTTCCTTTGCTTTTGTTATTAATTTCCTTATAAAATTGGCTGCTCCCATGTTAGGGGCATAGATATTTACAATTGTTAGATCTTCTTGTTGGATAGACCCTTTAAGTAGGATATAGTGTCCTTCTTCATCTCTTATTACAGTCTTTGTTTTAAAATCTAATTTGTCTGATATAAGGATTGCCACCCCAGCTTTCTTTTGGTGTCCATTAGCATGGTAAATGGTTTTCCACTCCCTCACTTTCAACGTGGGGGTGTCTTTGGGTCTAAAATGAGTCTCTTGCAGACAGCATATGGATGGGTCTTGTTTTTTAATCCAATCTGATAGCCTGTGTCTTTTGATTGGGGCATTTAGCCCATTTACATTCAGGGTAGCTATTGAAAGGTATGAATTTAGTGCCATTGTATTGCCTGTAAGGTGACTGTTAACTGTCTGTTGTCTGTGTTTGTTTCTGATCTATGCTGCTTTTAGGCTCTCTCTTTGCTTAGAGGACCCCTTTCAATATTTCTTGGAGGGCTGGTTTCGTGTTTGCAAATTCCTTTAGTTTTTGTTTGTCCTGGAAGCTTTTTATCTCTCCTTCTATTTTCAATGATAGCCTAGCTGGATATAGTATTCTTGGCTGCATAGTTTTCTCGTTTAGTGCTCTGAAGATATCATGCCAGTCCTTTCTGGCCTGCCAGGTCTCTGTGGATAGGTCTGTTGCCAATCTAATATTTCTACCATTGTAGGTTACATATCTCTTCTCCTGAGCTGCTTTCAGGATTTTCTCTTTGTCTCTGAGACTCGTAAGTTTTACTATTAGATGTCGGGGTGTTGACCTATTTTTATTGATTTTGAGAGGGGTTCTCTGTGTCTCCTGGATTTTGATGCCTGTTTCCTTCCCCACATTAGGGAAGTTCTCTGCTATAATTTGCTCCAATATACCTTCTGCCCCTCTCTCTCTTTCTTCTTCTTCTGGGATCCCAATTATTCTAATGTTGTTTCGTCTTATTGTATCGCTTATCTCTCGAATTCTGCCCTCGTGATCCTGTAGTTGTTTCTCTCTCTTTTTCTCAGCCTCTTTATTTTCCATCATTTGGTCTTCTATATTGCTGATTCTCTCTTCTGCCTCATTTATCCTAGCAGTTAGTGCCTCCATTTTTGATTGCACCTCAATAATAGCCTTTTTGATTTCGACTTGGTTAGATTTTAGTTCTTTTATTTCTCCAGAAAGGGTTTCTCTAATAACTTCCATGCTTTTTTCAAGCCCAGCTATTATCTTTAAAGTCATGATTCTGAACTCTAGGTCCGACATCGTACTAATATCCGTATTGAGTAGGTCCCTGGCAGATGGTACTACCTCTTGTTCTTTTTGCTGAGGTGAGTTTTTTCGTCTTGTCATTTTGTCCAGAGGAGAATAGATGAATGAGAGAACAAAATGCTAACAGGTTAACAATGTCCCCAGCAAATATACTCTATACAAATCAGAAAAAACCTGAAACCAGGGGAAAAGAAAGGGAAAGAAAGAAAAAAGAAAGAGAAAAAAAAGAAAAAGATAAAAACAAACAAAAACAGAACAAAACAAAAAAAAACAGAATATGATCAAATATGATTAGGCTAGTGCATAGATCAGTACCACACACTAGATTTTGGGCATATTTTGGTGTTAGAAGAAAGTGTGTCCTAAAATTTTAAAGGAAGAAAGATTTATATATGTACAAAATAAGAGTTGATACAATGAAGGGATGGAAGATGACTGTAAAGATGAAAATTATAAAAGATTTTATGAAAGGAATTGATAAGAAGTTGTTTGAACAAAGAAAGAAGATTTAAAAAAAAAAGAGTAAAGAAAAAAAAAAGGGAGAGAACGTGATCAGGCAGGAGACTAGAACAAAGCCATACACTGGTGATTTAGGGTATATTTTGATCTGTAAGAAGAAACTGTATCTCAAAATTTTAAAGAGAGAACAACTTATATATATATGCCAAAAATAAGGGTAACTATTATGAAGGGATAAAATATGACTCTAAAAATGAAAAATAAAAAATGTCTTTTTAAAAAAGGGATTGATAAGATGTTGGTTGAATAAGGGAAAAAGAAAAATTAAAAAAAAAAACAGTTAAAAAAATTAACTTTGAAAAACTAATGAATCATGGTAAAAAAGCCATGAATTCTATGTGCAGTATTCCCCTAGCACCGCAATTCTCCTGTTCTCCTTGATCGGTAAACTTGGTCTTGGCTTGCTGGCTGTTCGTGCTGATCTTCTGGGGGAGGGGCCTGTTGCCGTGGTTCCCAAATGTCTTTGTCAGAGGCGGAATTGCCCTGCCCTGTGAGTCCAGGCTAAGCAATCTGCTTGGGTTTGCTCTCAGGAGCTTTTGTTCCCTGCAAGCTCTCGGTACAGGTTTGGAGGACTAGAGTGAAAATGGTGGCCTCCCATTCTCCGCCTGGAAGAGCCGAGAACTTGGGGCCCCGCTCCTCAGTGCGCCCCCAGAGAAAAGCAGTCACTCCCGTGTCCCCGGTCTCCGGACGCACTCCATGCTCACCCGGCCTGTGACCGAGTGTTTCTATCTCTGGCACTCGACCCCGTGTGGAGTCTCCAAACCCAGCAGATCCCTGCGGTGCGCTCCCACGCCGCTCCTCCCGGGGGAGGAAGGGGAGTCTCCCCAGGTCTGCCGCTTGTTGGGTCCCTGCTGGAGGAGCAGTGGCCCGACTGGGCCGTGGATCACAGTTTGTGGCAACCCCGAGCTGAGAGCCTGCGCCTTGGCTCCGTCTCTGCAGCCAGCTTCCCTGCTCCGATACCTGGGAGCTCTGCCGCACTCAGGCACCCCCGGTCTTTCTGTGACCCGGAGGGTCCTGAGACCACACTGTCCCGCGAGGGTTCCACCCCCCGCTTAGCCACTGGAGCGACGTCCCTCAGCGGAGCCAACTTCTAAAAGGTCCGATTTTGTGCTCCGTGGCTCTATCACTTGCCAGAAGCGGCCGGCGGAGGCCCCTCCCCCGCCGTCTATCCTCCCGAATATCGCCTCGGATTCACTTCTCTGCACGTCCTACCTTCCAGTAAGTGGTCGCTTCTCTGTTCAGAGAGTTGTTGCTACTCTCTTCTTCGGTCTCCTGTTGAGTTCGTAGGTGTTCAGAATGGTTTGATCCCTATTCAGCTGAATTCCTGAGACCAGACGAAATCCAGGTCTCCTACTCCTCCACCATCTTGCTCTGCCCCCTACTTAATTTCTTTTTATAATATTGAAATACTATGCATCAGTTAGTGCTTTACACTTTAATTCTTTAAAGGCAGCCAGGTGGTCATTTTTATTTCTATTTTGCAGTTGGCAAATGAAAGGCTCTGAGAGGCTAAGTAATTTACCTAAGGTCACAAAGTTCACAAAGAGTGAGGACTCATATCGGGCACTGTCTTGCTTCAAAGACAGTTTTTATTCTAAGTCCCCTGCTTCTTTATTCAATGGTAGTTTTCTCTTTAAAAACTGAGTTTCATTTTAGTTTCATCAAAGCCAGTTGTAAGCATCAACTGTTATAACATTGCATTGTTACACAGAATATGAATTATAGACAAAGTAAACTCTAAGATTCTTTCCAAATTACAAGGTTCTGGAGTACTGTGAGAAACCCAAGTTTTTTTTGGTATCAGGGCCTTATACAGAATGAAGGGAAATGTGAGACCTCCTGCTGGGCTCTCTGCCCTGTTCTTCCCCTTTCCAGAACTTGTTTAAATTGCAGCCAAGCAATTTTGCTAAGGCATGAATAAGATCACGTCATTCCCTTGCTTAAAAGTTCCCAGCGGATTTCATCTGAAACAGACCTAAGCAATTTGCCATATCCTATAAGCTTTAGAGGGTAAAAGGGAGAATAATTAATTAATAATTAATTATTAATAATTAAATTGGGTTGAAGGGTGGTAACTGGGGTTATCTTGGGCCAAACTGGATGTTTGGTCACACTTCCTTCGAGGTTCTACCTGATCTGTCCTCTATTCATCCCTCTGACACAGTATAACTTAAACCTCCCTTCATTTCCTCTCTTTGGCCACACTGGCCTAGTTTCTGGGCCTTGAACACACATCTGCTTGTTTCTGCCTCTAGGTGTTTGCTGTCCTTCTGTTTGACATGCTTTCCCCAGACCTTCACATGCCTCTTCCCCTCTCATTGTTCAAACCTCACTTCAAATATTTCCTCCCTAAGAGGGGTCATTCTTGCCCAACAGAGTTAAAGTGTTCCCTGCCCCTCACTCATTCCCTCCCATAGCACCATATTTTCCTAGCACTTGGTGGATACTTATTTGCATTTATCTTTTTATGGGTTTAGTGTCTGAATCCCTCTATTATTAGATAAGCTCTGAGAGCAGGGACTTTATCTTGTTCATGGTGTGGCACACAGCAATTTCTGAAAATATAAATGTTGGTTATCTGGCTACTTTTTAAAAATGGTGGCTACTAGAATAACTTTCATGTCTGTAAGAATAGAGACACTTTTCTATAGAAATAAACATCTGGCCCCTGTCCACCTCTCCATGCCCACTAGTCACCCCCAGCTCCTGCCATCTCTGACCTTCTGTGCTCAGGTCCCTACTTATGGGACCTCCCTCCCTCTGCATTATTCCTTCTTGTCCTGGACCAGCACTTCCACTGGAATTTCTTCACTTCTCTAGGACAAGACCCCAATGATATTCTATTGTCTAGTATCCCAATACCCATCACACTTTATACTCTTTATCTGGTTAATTGTTTTCTTTCCATTAGATTATCCACTCCATCAGGAAGGTGCCATGTCTCTCTTGTTAACTTCTGTATTCTGAAATCTAAGATGCTACCCACCACATTGTCGTATTTGCTTAATGAATGAATGAACCCACAAACGTGCAGATCTCTCAATATATTTTCTCCATTCTGGCACTCTCTTCAATTTTTATATCTTTGCCTTTATCCTAAAAATATAACAGTTCCACACACCAGGCATCAGCACAGGATTTATCACCACCTCCTGATTCATTCTCAATTTCTAGATGTTAGGATATCCTGCTGTCCACAGCATCAGTGCTAAGCTAAAAATCCTCAGTCTCTTATTAGCTCTCAACATCTAATGAGTCACCACATGTGGTACTTGTTTAAAATTGTCTTGCTTTTTTCCAGTGCCTGGTGCCAGATATCTGCTCTCTTGTCCCTTTAACAGAAAGTCTCCTTATTGCCGTCATTATGGTCAAAATTGGTGAATACACCTGCTGTCAGATTTTAGTGGATCTCATGGTGTGCAATCAGCTGTTGTTTGAGCTCTCTAATTTCAGCATTAGAATATTGGGAGATCAGATTCTGCCTGCCACAGAGAATTCTTATGGCACAGAGAGACTGATGTGTGGTGCTAGAAGCAAGCTACATGACCCAACTACCTCTGAATTAGTGTGATGCTGAAATCAAGATCATGGACATAAATGTACACTTAACCTCAGCTAGCTATACCCCAAATGATCATGGAAAATGGCTTTAAATAGTGAAGACTTTTAGCTATCACCCTTATGTATTTGTATTAAGGATAGTGCTTGTAATTCTTTGAGGATGTTTATGTATATAGAGACCATCTACCATCATTCCCATGGAGAAGCAGTACACTAGGAGCTCTGGACCAGGACTGCCTGAGATCACATCTCAGCCTCCACTTGTTATATGACCTAGGGTAAGAGTCAGTGTCCTTGATTGCAAAATGCAGATTACAGTAGTAGACAATTTATAGGCTTATTATATAGGTGATATAATTAATATAGGGCTCGACAGGTACTATGTGCTGTGTTATTATTAATATCATTGTTATTACTATCCTATTCTGGTAACTACTCAGTCAACAGAAACAGATAAATTAAAAATCCATCTGGTAGTTTTGTTTTTTGGGGGTTTTTTTGGCAAAACATATTAAATTTTACTACCGAAATCTCACTTGCATTTTGCCCATGACAAGTCACATTTAGAGAAGGAAGAAATTATGAAAGTAACTTTCATGCTTTAAAACTGTTCAAAAAGTTATTATAAGTTGTCCTGCCATAATTTATATCTCTGTGCTATTTTTCTTACCTGTCACCCTTTCTTAGCACACTGCTTTAGCAGGCCACATGTGGTGTATTGCAACTACTTATACATCTGCACAATGAACTAAAGGAGGTTTCTGGATACTTTTTCTTTTTAAAAATCTACAGAAGTAACACGAAGTAGTTTAGCACATTTAAAGCATACAAAAGAGAAAGTAAAAATTTTTGTCCAAACCAAACAACAATAATTAAAAAAATAAAAAACCAAAACCTTTTCCATTCCAATCCTAATTCCCAGTAATCACAATTAATATAATTAACAAAATGGCTGTGTTATTGCTATTGCATGTTCTGGAGACTGGTGCACTGGTAGCCCTAAAGGACCACATTTTCTGGTATCTATGCCTTTGTGTAGTTCCCTCCCACACTGATACTGAGCTTGCCATGTGACTTGATTTGACCAAATGGACAGCAAAAGCTTGATAGGTATTTCCACAAGGGGGCTTGTCCTCTTGGAATGCTGTCTCTTGAAAACCATCTGCCATGTGAGAAGTCCGACTATCATGGGACCACCATCCTGTGTGGAGAGCCATGTGAAGAGAGAGAGGCCATCTGAGGAGCACTGAGGCACCAAAGGTGAGTGAGGCCTTTTGGAACTTCCAACCTAGACTGGTCACCAGCTGTCGTAGCACATTATTGGCCACCAGTCAATACCACAACTGTATTCCCACCCCACAGAATCATGAGAAATAATAAATTATGTTCTGTTAAACGATATGTTTTGGAGTAGTTTGTTATGCAGTATTAGATGACTGAAATAAGTAGATATGCTATAATTTATTTTTCTAGTGTCCTTTAAATAACTATATAGATTAGAACTGACTTTTTGCTATTTTAAACAAAAGAAACAATCATTCTTTTATAGATATGTGTGTACACTCGTGCCAGTATTTCTATAGGATAGACTCCCCTTGATAAGATTGCCAGGTCATGGAGTACAGGGATTTAAAATATTGATACTGTTGTATTTTCCTTTCATAAGGGCTATATCAATTTACATTTTCACCAACATGAATTCTATTGCCTATTTCTTTACATTCTTGTTAATATTTTGTTATCAAGCTTCTAAACATTTGCCACTATATTTCATTGTTATTTTACTGAGCATTTTTTTATTACTGTCTGAATATGAGTTTAACATCTATTTTTATCTCTTCAGGGACAATTTTTAATTGGATTGTTTGCTTTTCTCAATTTTGAGTTGTAAGAACCATTTAGGTATTAAAGATACTAGCCCTTCATCTGGGCTAAGTGTTCAAAATATTTTCTTCCAATCTATTGATTCAAACTACATACTTTTGTTTATGGTATCTTGCAGTTTACAAAGGTAATGAAATTATATGTTGTCAGGTCTCACAAATTTTCCTTCATGTTTTCTACATTTCTTGGCAAACTTTACAATTATCTTCCTTATAGTGAGATTATTATAAATATTTACTATATTGTCTTCTATAGCATATATAGTTAAAATAGATTTAAATTGATAAATAGATTTATTTATCTGGAATTTGTTTTTGTGGGGGTGGTGTGAAATAATGATATAGTATTTTTTCCAAGTAGATAGCCAATTGTCTTAAAATTAGTTATTGAATAGTTTTCTCTTTCCCTGCTGATTTAAAATGCCATTAAGTTGATGGGAAGATGGCAGTACAGGAGGATCCTAGGTTCACCTCTTCCCACAATACACATAGGTAACACCAATATCAGTGTAAATAACCTAGAAACAACCAGAAGACTGGCACAACAGACTCTCCACAGCTAAATGGAGAGAAGAGGCCACATCAAAGAGAGAAGGAAGAGTGGAGATGTGGTTGGGAGCCAAACTGACCATGAGAGGGAGGAAAAGTAGGGGCTGCAGAGGGAGAAGAGGAGTAGACCCCCACCAGGTATCCCAGGCACAGGGGATCTGCACTGGGAAGATGAATCTCTATAACATTTGGTTTTGAAAACCAGAGGGGCCAAACTTCATGAGTTCTTACAGTCAGTGGGGCTTAATACCTGGAACTTTAAAAATCAGCTGGTTTAGCTCTGGGAGAGCCAGAGGGCAAAGGAAACTGAGTCCTTGCCCTCAAAGAGATAGCATAACAAATAGCCCCACCGAGATACAGCATAGAAACAGCAGTTTGAAAAATGGGGTATACGGGAGGGAGATTTGTTTACTAATCTCAGAGCAGGTGCTGGAAGGGCAGAGATCTTTGGAAGACTATTCCAAAAATTAAAGAGCTGATGGGCACCGTTTCCTTCCCAAACTCCCAAGTCTAGATACACAGACATCTGTCAGAACCAGTGGAGCACCAACACTCTCCACCTAACTTGTTAATAGCGTGCCCTACTCCTGTACTTTTCTGTAGACTTAACCCTCCTGGACTGGGCAGGAATTTTCTCAGGCAGGTGCAGTCCCCTCCCATAGCAGACTGGCAAGGGCCTTGCTGGTACCATGTGTCCCACCCCCATCTTTTCCTGCAGACGTTCTCCTTCCAACAAGCCCTTGCCAGGAGTACATCCAAAGTGGTGCCACAAACATGCCAGTGTGTAAGCAGCCCCAATAAGAACCAGTACCACCCCAAAGTGACTCTTGCCCTGGTGAGAATGGAAGATAACCACACACACCAGTTTGACTTCAGTCTCAGCAGTGGGTTGGGGTCAAATATCTGGTCTGACTGTGGGCCCTGCCCACCAATGAAAGCTTTTAAGGCACAACACAGGGAAAGCACCTTGCAGTTTGCTGCTACTGCATCTCTGGCGAGTACCTGGTCTGGTTCAATTCAAGCTCAAGGTGGTCCAAGACTGGCCCACTAACAACAGAGGGACCAAGCCCTGCCCACAACAGGCAGAGAGAGCCATTACAGATGACTAGTGGCAAACGTGAATCAGCCACAACATGAGGGCGCTCAACACACATAGGAGACACCCCTGAAGTACTGGATTCTGGCAAACAGGGAACACTGAACTGTAGGGCACTATAGGACCTCTTCTTTGTGAGGCCACTTGTTCAAGAACAGATGTAGCTGGTTTTTCTAACACATAGAAACAGACAAAATGAGGAGACAGAGGAATATGTCTCAAATGAAAGAACAGGACAAAATCACAGGAAGAGAGCTAATGAGATAGAGATAAGTAATGTGCCTAATAGAGAATTTAAAGTAATGGTCATAAGACTGGACATGAGAAAAGAATGGAAAGACCTCAGTAAGACCCTCAATAAAGAGATAGAAAACATAAAAAAGAACCAATCAGGTATGATGAACTCAATCACTGAAATTAAAAATACACTAGAGGGGATAATAGTAGATTAGAGGAAGCAGAAGAACAGATCAGTGACCTAGATGAAAGAGTAATGGAAAACAATCAAGCTGAAAAGGAGAGAGAAAAAAATAATAATAAAAAATGGACTAAGGGGACTCAGTGACACCATCAAGTGTAATAACATTTGCATTATAGGGATCCCAGAAGGAGAAGACAGAGAAAGGGGGGTAGAAAATTCATTTGAGGAAATACTATCTGAAAACTTCTCAAATCTGGGGAAGGAATTAGAAATCCAGGTTCAGAATGCACAGAAAGCCCCCAACAAAATCAATCCAAGGAGGTCCACACTAACATATAGTAACTAAAATGGCTAAAAATAGTAATAAAGAAAGAATTTTTAAAGCAGCAAGAGAAAAGAAAAGTTACATACAAGGGAAACCACATAAGGCTATCAACTGACTTTAGCAGAAACTTTGCAGGCCAGAAGAAAGTGCCATGATATATTCAAAGCACTGAAAGAAAAAAAAAAAACCTGCAACCAAGCATACTGTATCCAGAAAGACTATCCTTCAAAATGGAGAGATAAAGAGTTTCCCAAACACAAGTTAAAGGAATTCATGACCACTAAACCAGCCCCATAAGAAATGTTAAAGGGGACTCTGAGTGGAAAGCAAAGACCATAAACAGGAGTAAAAGAAGTAGGAAACACAAAAGCAGTAAAATTATATATATATTTATATAGATCAGTCAAGGGAGTCATAACATAAAAGGATGTAAAGTACTACACCATGCACTTAAAACATGGCGGGGGGGGCAGGGAGAGGAGTAAAAATTTAGTGCTTTTAGAATAGGTTCAAATTTAAGAGACAATCAACTTAATATAGACTGCTATATGCATAAGATGTTATATATAACCTAGTGGTAACCACAAATCAAAAACTGGTATTATATATGCAAAAAATAAAGAGAAATGTTTCCACGTATATCACTATAGAAAGCCAGCAAACTCTGAAAGAAGACATCAAGAGAAGAAAGGAACAGAGAAGAACTACAAAAACAACCATAAAACAAATAAAAAAATGGCAGTAAGTACATATTTGTCAGTAATTACTTTCAATATAAATGGACAAAATGCTCAATCAAAACATAGGGTGAAAATCAAAACCTCAGTGAGATACCACCTCACACCAGTCAGAACGGCTAAAATTAACAAGTCAGGAAACGACAGATGTTGGCGGGGATGCGGAAAAAGGGGAACCCTCCTACACTGTTGGTGGGGATGCAAGCTGGTGCAACCACTCTGGAAAACAGTATGGAGGTTCCTCAGAAAGTTGAAAATAGAGCTACCATACAATCCAGCAATTGCACTACTGGGTATTTACCCCAAAGATACAAATGTAGGGATCCGAAGGGGTACGTGCACCCCAATGTTTATAGCAGCAATGTCCACAATAGCCAAACTGTGGAAAGAGCCAAGATGTCCATCGACAGATGAATGGATAAAGAAGATGTGGTATATATATATACAACGGAATATTACGCAGCCATCAAAAGGAATGAGATCTTGCCATTTGCAACGACATGGATGGAACTGGAGGGTATTATGCTGAGTGAAATAAGTCAATCAGAGAAAGACATGTATCATATGACCTCACTGATATGGGGAATTCTTAATCTCAGGAAACAAACTGAGGGTTGCTGGAGTGGTGGAGGGGCGAGAGGGATGGGGTGGCTGGTGATAGACACTGGGGAGGATATGTGCTATGGTGAGCGCTGTGAATTGTGCAAGACTGTTGAATCAGAGATCTGTACCTCTGAAACAAATAATGCAATATATGTTAAGAAAAAAAAAGAAGAAGAAGAAGATAGCAGGAGGGGAAGAACGAAGGGGAGTAAATTGGAGGGGAAGACGAACCATGAGAGACGATGGACTCTGAAAAACAAACTGAGGGTTCTAGAGGGGTGGGGGGATAGGTTAGCCTGGTGATGGGTATTAAAGAGAGCACGTTTTGCGTAGAGCACTGGGTGTTACGCACAAACAATGAATCATGGAACACTACATCAAAAACTAATGATGTAATGTATGGTGATTAACATAACAATAAAAAATTTAAAGAAATAATGCTGCAACAACAACAACAAAAAACATAGGGTGATGGCATGGATTAAAAAAACAAAAACAAAAACAAAAGACCAAACTACATGATGTCTACAAGAGACTCATTTTAGACTTAAAGACATATGCAGATTGAAAATGAAGGGATGGGAAAGCATTTATCCTGCAAATGGAAGTGAAAAGAAAGCCAGGGTAGCAATATTTCTATGGGACAAAATAGGCTTTAAACAAAGACTGTAACAAGAGATAAAGAAGGAACTATATAATCACAAAGGGGACAACTGAACAAGAAGATATAACAACTGTAAATATTTATGCACACAACATGGGAGCACCCAAATATATAAAGCAGCTAATAACATAAAGGAAGTAATTGATAATAATATAATAGTAGGGGACTTCAACACCCCACTTAGATCAATGGACAGATCATCTAAACAACATGAACAAGGAAACAATAGCTTTGAATGACGCATTGGACCAGATGGATTCAACAGATATATTCGGAACATTCTATCCTAAAACAGCAGAATACACATTCTTGTTAAGTGCACATGGAACATTCTAAAATATATTACATATTAGGCCATAAAATAAATCTCAACAAATTTAAAAAGATTGAAGTCATACCATGCAACAATGCTATAGAACTAGAAATCAAGCACAAGAAAATATCTGGAAAGAACACAAATATGTAGAGGTTAAATAACATGCTATGAAATAATGACTGGGTCAACCAATAAATCAAAGAGGAAATAAATTCATGGAGACAAAGGAAAGTGAAAAACAACTTCTAAAATCTTTGGGATGCAACAAAAGCTATATTAGGAGGGAAATTTATAGCAATACAGGCCTACCTAAAGAAGCAAGAAAAATCACAAAAAGCCCATAAAAAAAACCGAACCCCAATCTAACACATAAAGGAGCTAGACAAAGAACAAAGAAAACCTAAAACTAGGAGAAGGAAGGAAATAATAAAGATTGGAGCAGAAATAAATGAAATCGAAACTAAAAAAAAAACAAACAAAAACAATAGAATAGATCAATGAAACAGGAATTTTTTTTTAAATTCTAGTATAGTTAGCATACAGTATTGTATTAGTTTCAGGTGTACAATATAGTGATTCAACAATTCTATACATCATTCATTGTTCCTTGTGGTAAGTATACTCAATCCTCTTCACCTGTTTCAACCTTCCCCAACCCCACCTTCCCTCTGGTAAACATCAGTTTGTGCTCTCTACCTAAGAGCCTGTGTTTTTGTCTTTTTTCTTTGGTTTTTTTTTTTTTTTTGGTACATTAAATCCCACATATGAGTGAAATCATATGATATTTCTCTTTCTCTGACTGACTTATTTCCTGAGCATTATACCTTTGGATCCATCCATCCATATTGTTGAAAAGATTAATAAAATTGATAAACTTTTAGCCAGACTCATAAAAAAAGAGAAAGGACTCAAAAAGGACCAGATAAAGGCACTACTTAAAAAAGAGAACTACAGGCCATTATATCTGATGACCATAGATGCAAAAATGCTCAACTAAATATTAATAAATCAAATCCAACAATATATTTAAAAAAAAATCATTCACCAGGATCAAGTGAGATTTATTCCTGGGATGCAAGGATGGCTCAATATTCACAAATCAATCAACACGGTACATCACCTCAAAAGAGAAAGGATAAAAACCATATGATCATTTCAATAGATGCTGAAAAAGCATTTAATAGAGTACAACATCCATCATGATAAAAACTCTCAACAAAGTAGGTTTAGATGGACTCTACCTCAGCATAATAAAAGCCATATATGAAAAAAATCACAGCGAGCATCATATTCACTGGGGAAAAACTGAACTTGTCCCCTAAAATCAGGAATAAGACAAGGATGTCCACTCTCATCACTTTTATTCAACATAGTACATAGTCCTAGCTGTAACAATCAGAAAAGAAAAATAAATAAAACGCATCCAAATCAGTAAAAGGAAGAAGTAAAACTTTCACTATTTGTAGATTACATGTTACTATATATAGAAAACCCTAAATACTCCACCAAAAAACTACTAGAACTGATAAATAAATTCAGTAAGTTTGCAGGATACAAAATCAATATACAGAGATCTGTTGCATTTCTATACACTAATAATGAAGTAGCAAAAAGACATCAAGGAAACAGTCCTATTTATAATAATAAATACTAAAACAATAAAAAAATAATAAATACCTAGGGATAAATAAATAAAAAATAAATAATAAAATACCTTGGGATAAACTTAGTCAAGTAGGTGAAAGACTTGTACTTTGAAAACTACATTGATGAAAGAAATTGAAGATGACACAAACTGAAAGATATTCCATGCTCATGGATAGTGAGAACAAATATTGTTAAAATGTCTATACTACCCAAAGCAATCTACAGATTTAATGCAATTCATATCATAACACCAACAGCATTTTTTTTTACAGAACTAGATAAAACAATACTAAAATTGGTATGGAACCACAAAAGACCATGAATAGCCAAAGCAATCTTGAAAAAGAAAAACAAAATTAGAGGTATCACAATCCCAGATTCCAAGTTATGCTACGAAGCTGTAGTAATCAAAACGGTATGGTGCTGTCACAAAAACAGACACATGGAGGGGTGCCTCGGTGACCTAGTTGGTTAGGCATCTGACTCTTGATTTCAGCTCAGGTCATGATCTCAGAGTTGTGAGGTTGAGCCCCGTGTCAGGCTCTGCACTGAGAACAGTGCCTAGTTAAGATTCTCTCTCTCTCTCTCTCTCTCTCTCTCTCTCTCCCTCTGCTCCCCCCCACTCACACTCTGCTCTCTCTGTCTCTCTCTCTGGAAATAAATAAATAAAATATTAAACACAAAATTGACATAATTATCAACAGAACAAAATAGGGAGTCCAGAAATGAACTCATGATTATATGGTCAGTTAATCTTTGATAAAGGAAGCATAAATATGCAAAGGGAAGAAGAGATTCTCTTCAACAAATTGTGTTGGGAAGAGTGGACAACAACATGCAAAGGAATGAAATAGGACCACTTTCTTTCACCATACAAAAAGATAAACTCAAAATGGATGAAAGACCTAAATGTGAGACCTGAAACCATAAAAATCCTGGAAGAAAGCACAGGCAGTAATTTCTCTGACATTGGCCAGAGCAACATTTTTTTTTTAAATTTATTTATTTGACAGAGAGAGACACAGCGAGAGAGGGAACACAAGCAGGAGGAGAGGGAGAGAGAGAAGCAGGCTCCCCGCCAAGCAGGGAGCCTGATGCGGGGCTTGATCCCAGGACCCTGGGACCATGACCCGAGCCGAAGGCAGATGACCAACCAAATGAGCCACCCAGGCGCCCCCAGAACAACATTTTTCTAGATATGTTTCCTGAGGCAAGGGAAACAGAAGTAAAAATAAACTATTGGGACTACATCAAAATAAAAAGCTTCTACACAGCAAAGGAAACAATCAATAAAACTAAAAGATAAACTACTGAATGGGAAAAGATATTTGCAAATGGCATATCTGATAAAGAATTAGTATCCAAAATATATAAAGAAGTTATACAACTCAACGCCAAAAAACCAAAATCCAATTAAAAATGAACAGTAGATATGAACAGATATTTCTTTAAAGAAGACATACAGATGGCCAACAGATACATGCAAAGATGCTCATCATCACTAATCATCAGGCAAATGCAAATCAAAACTACAATGAGATATCACCTCACACCTGTCAGAGTGGCTAAAATAAAAAACAAGAAACAACAAGTGTTGGTGAGGATGTGGAGAAAAAGAAACCGTTGTGCATTGTTGGTGGGAATGCAAATTGGTGCAGTCATTTTGAAAAACAGTATGGAAGTTCTTCAAAAAATTAAAAATAGAATTACCATATGATCCAGTAATTCTACTACTGGGTATTTACGCAAATAATATGAAAACTCTAATTTGAAAAGATATATGCACCCCTGTGTTTATTACAGCATTATTTACAATAGCCCAAATATGAAAGCAACCCAAGTGTCCAAGGATAGATGAACAGATAAAGAAGTGGTATATATACATATGATATATATGTGTATATGTATATATATTATATATATATATAATATATATAATATGTAACATATAACATATATAATAGAGTATTACTTAGTCATCAAAAAGGATGGAATCTTGCCATTTCCAACAACATGGATGGATCTCAAGGGTATAATGCTAAGTGAAGTAAGTCAGTCAGAGACAAATGCTATATCCACATGATTTCACTCATATGTGGAATTTAAGTTACAAAATGAATGAACAAAGAGAAAAAGAGACAAACCAAAAAACGGACTCTTAACTATAGAGAACAAACTGATGTTAGCCGGAGGGGAGGTAGGGAGGATGGCTGAAATATGTTAAGGACATTAAGAGTAAACTTATCACAATGAACACTGAGAAATGTATAGAATTGTTGAATCACTATATTGTACAAAACACTGTATGTTAGTTATACTGGAATTAAAATTTTAAAAATGTGAAAAAATAAAAATAAAAAATAAAATGACATTTATTTCCTGAATATAACTTGGGTTTGTTTCTGGACACTATTTTTTCCCTTTATTTTATTTTTTTTATTTATAGTAGCAAGGTTCTTAAAATTATCCTGAGTTTTTCTTAACAGCATAGTGAGGTTAACAAACTGTTCAGCCCACTCCAAAATTTGTATATACCTATCTAATTTACTAGTGCACCCTTAGAATTTTGTGAAGAGGACATTATATTTTATTTAGAATCATAAGAAGATGCTGTAAAACAGAGCAATTAATATCTGATATCAACAGTAAATAGAAAAATTAACCTGAGAAAGAATTTTTGTGATGCCACATAAAATTGTCTTAAATTTTATATGATGATGATGATGATGATCCCAATTCCTTGTCTGCCTTCTTTCCCATACCTCCAGCAGTGCAAAAGTTAAAGAATACCTCATAGAACTGGAAGGAAAAAAAAATCTGTTGAGAAGATTAAAGCTGGTTGGGGAGGAAGGATGCCAAGAATTTGTTATCCAAATTCAGAATAATTGTTCAGAATAATTGTAAAATAATGGCATCTAAAACATCTGAGAGGGAGTGGAGGCCTTTTCTATATTTTCCAGGAGTAACAAGATTGTCACTTGTCGGGGCGCCTGGGTGGCTCAGTCGTTAAGCGTCTGCCTTCGGCTCAGGTCATGATCCCAGGGTTCTGGGATCGAGCCCCGCATCGGGCTCCCTGCTCGGCGGGGAGTCTGCTTCTCCCTCTCCCACTCCCCCTGCTTGTGTTCCCTCTCTCGCTGTGTCTCTCTCTGTCAAATAAATAAATAAAATCTTTAAAAAAAAAAAAAAAAAGATTGTCACTTGTCCTGAGTCTAAGCTGGGTATAGTCTTTATAATATGTTAATTAATTTTATAAAACTTTTTGATTTTACTTTGTTAGTGCAAATGGATGGAGGCGAGCATGTTCACAGTTAGCAGTGTTCAGTTTTAAACAAATAAAATCCATTTGTCCCTCATGTAAAGGAAATGCTCAAACTATTCCCAGGTTTTGATGTAGCTCCACCCCTTATATAACCTGCTTGAATTTTTCAGTTTTCATGGTTTTATTAGGTTCAAGTAACTGTATTGCTTGAGTTTTTTTGATTCTCTTTGATAAAATGGTGTACTAAAATTGGGTTTCCTAGAGTGACAGAAAAGTGTTAAGATAAGTGTCCTGACACAGATATTGATCTTGGGCAACCTGTAAAAACAGTAAGTGGTTTGAAGCCTGGACTGGCAGTGGCCTCTGCTAATTCTATCCTTGAATTTGTGGGCATACTTTTAAGAGCTGTTGACCAAAAAAATGCATCTTTAATCTTAGAAAAATTCAAAACTAAATGGACTTGAGTATTAACATTTTAAAAATTCAACATTAACTGTGACTCTCTTCTCCCTTTATAATCGATTTTGGCATTTTCTCTTTATTGTTTAAAAAATCTATTTTCTCGTTAGTACCAAAATGCAGTTTGAAAACTAGAAACATGATAAGAAAACCCCAAATGATTCATAGTCTTACTATAAAAAGTGAAGTGCTCTTAAGTAATTTACGGTCTAGGAGTCACATACATTTTTCTTTTAATGTTTGTGTCCTCACTAGGAATAAATTGTAACATGTTTTCCATTTTTTTCACCTCTCTTTGTGAACTGTAAATACAAAAATACCACACCACATCTGCCCCCTCTGTGCCCCCACCCTCAAAGATAGGCACGTTCACATTTTTTCTGTGACTTAGGGGCCAGTTAAAATGGCATCTTCATTTCATTGATTATTCAGATAATTACTTCTATAAATAAACTTAGCCTCCCCAAGCTCTTCATTTTTTTAAAATGCCATTTGTAACTTTGTATTTTGTGTTTTACTTATGTATCTATCTTCCCTATTACATATAACCTTCTTGAGAATAAGGCATTAGTCAAGATTCAATTCCTTGTAAGGGATAAAGTTGTAGCTTAAGCAAAACAAGATAATTTCTTTTTAATAAGATCACTTCTCAGAACACTGAGAAATCTGACAGGCTTCAGGCATGGCTGAATCCAGCAGCTCAGGCTCTTTCTCTTCTTCTCAGCTCTGTTCATCCCAATTTGGCCTCATCTTTCTTACAGACATTTT
Organism: Callorhinus ursinus; assembly: GCF_003265705.2. Classification (NCBI taxonomy): domain Eukaryota; kingdom Metazoa; phylum Chordata; class Mammalia; order Carnivora; family Otariidae; genus Callorhinus; species Callorhinus ursinus. The sequence continues at coordinate 133,017,506 of NW_027397063.1, read as the reverse complement.
TTACACCCTTTTTACTGAACAATTCATTTTGAAAGGATACTTCTTTCTTGATAAATATGGCAGAAAAGTCCCAAATAAGACTCTTACCTGTCTTAGATAATTTATCCATCCTGAACCCATCACGCTAGCCAGAAGACAGGAACATGTTGATTGGTAGGCCTGGGCCATGTGCACTATCTTGTGGCTGAGTACGCACAATGGAAGAAATCAGAAAGGGATGCAAGGAATCCAGAGATATATGCTAGTGATGGGATCCTTATTTGATTTGCCTTTGGGCACTCTATGTTCTTAGATGGTGCCTTGGCATCTATTTGGTAAGTACTCAATAAATATTTGTTAAATGAAACGACCATATCATTAATTACTTTCTACCCAGTAGTGGGTGAAGAGGGGAGCATTAACATTTTTTAAGATATTTTGAGCTCTTTGAGATCTGTTAAGATAATTAAGAAGACTAGCTTTGCCGTTTAGAATTGTTTCCTAAAAGAGTTTCATTAAACTGATTTTACATAAAGGCAAAGAAAACTTAAGGCGAATAGACACCTGTCTATACTGAAAAGTAGGGAGAGAAAGAGGTACTTACCTGGGACTTTAAAAAAAAATGGATAGCTTCTATTTGCCCCTCCTGATTCCCCATTCACCTGCTCTGTGTCTGGGGAGGCTGATCTGTAGGATGGCATCACTAGCTCCCTTGCCCTTTGGTTTTTAGTGGGGTTTAGCTAATGGGAGGCATCTGCAGAAAATCAGAGGGCAGGAAGTGAGAAGGGCTGGGGTGTTTGTTCCTCTAACTTCAGCTTTGCTAGGTCATTGTGGGTTGGCTACAAGTCTCTTCAAAAAGCCATAGTTCATTTCATATAGCTACCTCTCTAGATTTTGATGATTTCTTCTTTTTGCCACTTCAGGCTGAGGGGTGGTAATGGCTACCAACTGCACCATGTTGGGCGTTCTAAAACCCTTTCACACTTTTATAAATAGTCTATTTGCTGGTGGCGCCTGGGTGGCTCAGTCGTTAAGCGTCTGCCTTCGGTTCAGGTCATGATCCCAGCGTCCTGGGATCAAGCCCCACATCAGGCTCCCTGCTCAACAGGAAGCCTGCTTCTCCCTCTCCCACTCCCCTTTCTTGTGTTCTCTCTCTCACTGTGTATCTCTCTCTGTCAAATAAATAAACAAAATCTTAAAAAAAATAGTCTATTTGCTGAATTCTCCTTAAATTAGTCAGTTAGAGTATGCTCTATGTTTCCTGTTGGGTCGTTAATACTTGCCTAACCAAAATGGAATACAGACAAATAAACAACAAACAAAACCTACAATCTTTAAAATGTTTACTTTATGGGGTAGAGTGGGGAGGAAGACAGATCGGTTCTTGACAACCCTCAGTCTTCATTTTTTGTAGCAATTGTCCCATTAAAGGTGTCTTTGATGGCCATTCTCATGGAATTTTATTGGTATGAAAACCTTTTGTGTTTCTTTTTGAGGAGTAACACTATTCTGGACCCAATAGTCAGTTGGTATTTATGAATTTTAATCTCCTGAAAGCTAGAGTTTTACTTGTAGAGACAAGGCTGACATAAATCCTTTGGCCCTCTACTTAGGCATAGGTTTTTAACTAATGAATTAAGGAAAAGAGCAGGCAGGAAAAAAATTACTTCATTAATCATCACTGCATCAAAACCAAAGGATCTAGCTGGACAATTCCACTTGTGTGTGGCTCAAGTGACAAAGCATGATTAGGGTTTGAAAAAAGAAGTGTTTCTCTCATCCCAATTAAAGTAAAATTAATATTAAGATATTTCAAATGGATTTCTGCAAGCATTGTTATCAGCTAAGGAGCTTCATCATGTTCTTTGGTTTTAAAGTGAATTACTTTTGCAGTGAAGGTAAAATGTATTATTCTCCTTTCACTGTGACATTTACTCCCAGCCTGTTTATACCAATGCAGCTGCTGTATAAGTCAGTGCTTTCTCTTTTTCTTTCTTTTTTCTTTCTCTTTTCATTTTAAAGGCATATATGTGAATCATCTGACCCAGGTTGTACACGAGCTATACAGCATATGGTTGGGGTAAAGAACATCGTATCTTTTGTTCAACAGTTTTTGTATTTCTTTCCAGTCTTTTGCTTCCCTGGTCCTCAAATAAGGCTAATTACAAAGAAAAAAAAAAAAGGTGGGACTGGTGGAGAGGGAGCCTTTAAAACCATTCCTTTTGCAGCATGGAACAAAAGAAAGTACCAAGGGCATGGCTGGGCCTCAACAAAAAAGAAAAGAGAAAAATCACCTAATGAGGACGTCGAGATAAGTGCTTGTGAAGAAAACTGGCAAAAAAGAGCTTTTAGTCTAAAATCCATAAATAAGTGTGCATCAGATGGGTACTAGAACATTTTTAACAAGATAGGCCATGAAAACTCTATCCTTCTATGCAAGAGCCTCAAAAAAAATGTCCTTTCTTTACAAGATATTTTTCTTTCAAAAATTAATTTAAAAAGAAATACTTGAGAATTAAGATGTTTTATTCATGTCTCTGAATCCATTATAGAGTGGATACCATATAAAGAGTTGTTTTTGAGACATAATTATCAATGCTGCGGCTTCTTAGGGGTCAAAGGCTTTGTGCGAGTATAGGAAGAAGTTGTTCATGGAGAAGGGCCGAGTACAGGAGATTTTGACCTTGGAGGCTTCTGTTGCATTTTTATTTTTAAAATAGGAGAACAAGCAGATACATCTGAAGTTTTGTTAATTCCATGTAGCTCTGCTTTCTGTCTTTCCTGATACGTCTGAGCCTTACCTTGGGTGCTAAAGCAATAGAGGTCAGAAGTTTGAGGCTAAATTAATTACAAAAATACCAAAGAATCATAGATATTCAGAGTTAGAAGGACCTTAAATTACCTACCTCCATAAAATGTAAGGGTGGCAAAAAAGAAGTCCAAGGTGAGAGGAACCCTTACGACCTTAGAAGGATTTAATTTTGTTGTGTATTTGACTTGACTGTATCTACCTGTAGTTTATGTAAAGAAGAATATAGGAATGTATGTCATGGCAACCTTGAGATTATGCTGTCATATACATATACATATATACACATATACGTATTACATACATATATATATTATATGTATATATAATAGTGCTGTGCTAGATGCAGGACTTAGTTGGTTGATCTAAAGATCTTCTTTCCTTTTTTTTTTATTTTGCCACTTGGTCAGGTAAACACACACATTGTATACATATGAAAATGTACTTCCTTTTTTTCTCACTAATCATCTCTCACTTTAATACGATGATAAAAATTATAATCAATTTGGCTTTATCTTTCCTTTCCCATGATTTTAATACAGAAATGTTTTTATCTTTTATTTTGTATCTTATTATAAATGAAGACTTTATATTCTTCCATGGAGTTTATTCACTTCAAAGTCTTAAACTCTTCTCCTGCTGTTGAACATGAGAGGCTGTCTTTTTCTCAATATTATAACTATTGTTCCTCCTTTACTCAGAACCCAACAATGGCTCCACCTGCACTCAGTAAAAACCCAACATGATTCCTGCTTATTCACTCACCCTAAATGCTGATCCTTGTTGCCCTCCTCTGCATTTTCTTTTTCAATAGCACCAATAACATTCTGACATACTATAAAGTATCCTTATGGCATTCACTATTTATTATCTGATTCTCCTGATAGCTGTACATAGATCTTCACCTTTTTCAATCCCAATGCTCCCCAGGCACCTACAACACTGTCTCATACATGGGCCTCAGTAGGCTCCCCATAAAAATTTGCTAAACTGAATTGAGCTCTAGACAAGAAAAGCTCTAAACCTTTTTCTTTGTTGTATTGTTTTTTCAGGGTAAATCCTTTGGTACTCTGAAGAGCCTAGCATAAGAGGGTTTTTGGTCATAGAGTATGAACATTTTCATGATTTTTTAATAAAAGTTGCCAGATTATCCTATAATCACCTTTGTTTTTATTGCAACCAGAAATATATCAATGTACATTTTTTCCACATTCTAACTAGCTTTAGATTAAACTATAAATGTCTTAGCTAGTATACTGAGAGCAAAAATATGGCTAATTCTTTGTTTTAATATGATTTTTTCCAATAAATATTGTTTAACATCTTTATATTTAATCAGTTGATATATTTTATAATTTCAATATACATGCTGTTACATATTACCTAAGTTTAATATTTGATTACTTATATTTTTCCATGTAAAATATCTACTCATTTCTGGGGCTCATTATATTTTGGAGTTTTGGTGAGATTCCTAATTATGCGTACCGGTTCTATGTTATATTCACTAACCTCTTTTGTTGTTCTAATATTTCCTTATATTTTCCTCTTACATGATAGTAATGAAGATTTTCACTTATGGAAACATTGAAAATGTTGCATTTTTTTTTGCTGCTTGCATTTTTCTACTATTTCAATTATATGGAAATTAACCATTTTCTGTAGCTAGGATGCATTGATATTTGAAACTTATTGTTAGGTCTTTGTTTCATAAAAAGTGGTCTGTAGACCAGCGGCTATCTATTGAATAGGAATTTGCATTTTCATAAGATCCTTAGGTGAGCATGCACATTAAAGTTTGGGAAGCACTGTCTTAGGTAGCCTCTCTCATCTCTTGAAATTAAGAGAGTGATTTGCTGTATTGGAAGCAGTGATGGGTCAGATACACAGCTATTACCTGCTTTTGGTTGTTCCACCAGACAATGCAGCAATCTTTTCTAGATTGTTGGGCAATCTAGAATTTTCAGAATTATTTAGAATAAGTATCTAGAATAATCCAGAATTTTCTAGATTGGCCAATCAAGCACCCTGGCTTTGAGGTCAGACAGACTTGGATTCAAATGATGCTCTATTATTTATTAACTATATTGGCCAAATCACTTAACTGCTCTATGCTCACTTGTCTCACTTGTAAAATAGAGACAAAAATAGTACCCATTTGAGAGGTTACTCATGAGAATCAAATGAGGAGATATTTGCAAAGTGATTAGACACTGGCTGGCATATGGTAAGCATCAACAAATGTTAGCCATCAGTATAATTATGATCTCATTGCAATCCTGAAAACCTATACTGCCCTAAACAATGGTTCTCAATCCTCTTAAACTTAATTCTGCAAAGATTCTGTGAGTCCCCTGATATTCAGAGATTTAAACAAACACCACCTAGAAATAAAAGAGAAATAAAAGGGAAATAGTTTATAACAGGTCAGTTATGGAAGTTCAGGCGTGACTATATAAGGAAACATAAAAAGTATTCACATGTTTACTTAAAATTAGAATCCACACAAACAGGAGTGCTAAAACACCAACTGTCTAAAACCAGCAGTTCAAATATCAGAACCAGGACCACAACTAGGAACACGATTTTTTAAAATGGTTAATATCTCTTTGTCAAATTGTGAACAAAAGAAAGGACAATCTTCCATGGATTTACATGGTAGGTACATTTCTAGAAATGTCAGTGAGCCTAAAAATTGTGCAAAATATAATTTATGTTAATACATAAAACAGAGTTAGGTTCTGGGGTCAGATAATGAAGATAGTTTATCTTCATGAAGATCTGGTGTGATACTAACCTGTGCCCACTGCTGGACAGTTCTTCATTACATGAGACTTTTCTGCATATCACTAAGACCAGTAATGCCTTCCAATAATTGGGACAACCAAACATGCCCCCACAAATTTCCAAAGGACCCTCAAGGAACACTGTTTCTCCTGCTGAGACACATTGCCTCATTAAATGCAGGGTTCTTTTCTAAATATGGTATCTTTTTGTCTTTCATCATTGTAGCTGACAACTAACATAACCTGTATACTATGATATAAGAGGGAACATCCAAGAAATAATTACCACACTTGTAATTTTAGGTAAAAACAGACAGAACCATGACACAACATAGTTATGCCTGAACCCAGAAGTAAATGCCTTTCAGACTGAGTGACCCACAGTGGAGGGATTAAAACTTTTTCCCTCTCCTTGACTCTGGAGATACTTTCAGATACAATTTAGGACATTTTAAGTGATACTGTGACACTACAAATTGTAATTGACTTTCAGGGAACAGAATTCAGCTTTTCAATGCCTCCGAGGTATGAGATCTTACATTAATACACACTTTGTCGAATCTGATTGCTTAATTAGGACCCAGAGTTCCTGTGATAGTTGGAAACTTCTGGGTTTTTTTCCCTGGCAAAAACTTCATGATCCACACAATTTAATGGTGAACAGTTCAAGACTGCAAAAGTTATTAATGCATTTTTTATGGTGCTATTAACATAATTAAACACCATGACAGATGTTCCTCAAGCAAGTTTCCAACAGCAATTATTTATTTATTTATTCATCCTCTAAGATTATAGTAGCAAATTCAAGAAGGAAAAGTTTGAGGAAACAATTGAATGATCTAATAAAAGTTGTAAAATGAAGTTACTCTAAAAAGTCGACCAAATGAACAAAAAAATAACTACCCTGTATTAACCTCTGTTTTATGTATATCTCTCCTTTTCTACTTTTGGTGTGAAAGCATTTATGAGTTACATTCAGAGGGTTCGATGCATCTTAATAAAAATTCCCCAGTGAGCTATTTTGTGACAGAAAATGTGAACTTACCTGTCCCCTTGGACAAGCTTGCTTTTTCAGAACTTGGATCTCACTCAAATATTTATGCACATAATTGTTCCTGGTGTCTCACCTTTACAAGGAAGTGTGGCAGAATAGCCAGCTTTCTGGCTAAATTTTATGCTTTAATAGCACAGAGTTGTTGCAACAAAGGGATTTCTAGTCATAGACACCGTTCCTTAGCATCCCTGCATCTAGGTGGGGTCACATGACTGAGAACTAGCCAATGGAATGTGGATGGAAGAGAGGTACACCCCTTCTTGCCCTGACCCATTAAATCCTTGGAGCATTGTCCATGCTTTTATGTCTCATCTGCTATCTCAGTACCTTTATGGGAGCCATGTATAAAACACAGCAGAGACTCCACCACCCACGTTCCTGAATCACTAGGTGAAGCAGTGTCCCCTCCCTCTTCCCATATATTTGACTTTACAGAAGCCAGAAATACACATTCACAGTTTTAAGCCAATGGAATTTGGAGTTTTATTTGTTACAGGATCTAGTATTACCTTAAGAAGTTCACTACTGTGCACACGAATCCTAGAGGAATATCTGGCATATAGTAGGCCCTTGATGAACAAATGAAAGCATGCTCCCCATCAAAGGGCAAAGAAAAATGCCATATAAGCACAATTCCTTGGTCTTCTACGGAAGACCTTGGTCAAACAGACCAAATCAGAAATTATCTTAAAGGAAGAGTAAGAAAGACTGTGAAGCAGGTAATGCCACCTGCTTGTATAATCCCACGGGGTCATATTTTCTTATGTGACTTTAGGGATCAGGAGAGAATCTGATAGGAATTCTAAGTCATTGAGGAGCCATACAAATAATAGTTGTATCAGAGACACTACCGCAGTTTCACAGAAAAGCTGTCATGTAAATTTGTGTGAAAATTAAAAAGTCATGTCATCTCTGTGAGATAACTCTGGGTAACCACCTGCCACATGTAAGAAAACATGCAATACTTTTGCCCCTATGGCTAGTTGAGGAAAAGCAACCCCATACGACCATTTAAATGTATTTATACTGTGAGAATAATCACCATTATTTATGGAGAGCTTCCTCGGCCAATATCCATGATTATGACAAAATCCTTCATGAGAGATTACTGTGTTCCATTCAGCCTGATCAAAGATGGGTTTATTTGATTATGCCAACATTTGCATGCATGTACATTTTCTTATTTAAGCTTTTACATATTATCATTCCCCATCTGACATGTGGGGTAATGGAGGCCCAAAGTTGTTGATGAATTAATTTGCCCACAGGCACCCAGCTGTGTGCCCCTGCCATGCTTTTCATTCTCTACTCATCACTTCCTAATATCCCTGGGTCTCATACTTCCATTGTGGCTCCCAGCATCAACCACCAGATCATCACACAACCCCTAGTGTAACATCACAACCAAACTCAGATAATTAATTCAGGCACAGTACACCTGGGTTTGGAATCATTTCCTTTGGATACTTGCTTTGTGAGGTCACTCAAACTGCAAACAGAGCATCCCTGTTGGGATTGCTGTTTTCTAGTAAGCAGTTGTTTTCCTTTAGGCATGCCTTTCTACGTCGTGACTCTGTACCTTAGTTTTTTTAACTTTTTATCTGGAGATTCACTACACATTGCAAAGTGTTCACTCTATAGCTCCAGCTGGGTTCCCTAGAGATGTCTATCTTCCCAGTGGGGCCCCAGTCACAAATCCCTCATGCTCTATCCTCTAAAAAACAGTCTTTCCTACCAGGGTCATCAAACTTTTTTCTGTACAGGGACAGATAGTAAATATTTTAGGCTGAGTGGGACACACAATGTGTCACGGCTCCTTGACTGTCTTTGTGGTGCCAAAGTAGCCATGAACAATTTGTCAGTGGGTGTGGCTGCATTCCAATAAAACTTGACAAAAATGGTCTGTTGGTTAGACTTGGCCCATGGGCTGCAGTTTGCCAATCCCTATTTTATACACATATCATTTACTATCATTAGATTTCATGTTTTCCCTGACATTTGTTTAAAAATTTTCCTGTTTGGAGCCTTGATATGAATATCTAAAGAATACATACTCTGTCAGGTTATTTTAGGATTGTTAGAGTTCACACATACTCTGCTTGAAAAAAAATTTGTGTAAGGAAACTTTGGATTTAAGACATGTCCTAATGAAAAAAGGAAAGAAAGATGATTCCTGACAAGGAGTAGAGAATGCACTAATGTGAGAAAATACAAAATTAATCTTGGATAACTCATATTGAACAATTGATATTACATAAAATGAAGGTATGAGAGATGTACTGCATTTATTTATTCACTGAAAAGGTTAATTTTATCTCTTTGCTCCAGGCTCTGGGATTACAATGTCAAAAAGACAAATGTTGTCCCTGCCATACAGAATTTATGTTTTAACTGGTGAGACACACGTTTGACAAATAATTATCATAAAAGGTGAAGTATATATGGGCCCGGTAAGTACAGGTTGAAACAGGAGTTTAGCTAGAAAGAAGCAACTGGAAGGGGTATAGGATTTGAGGAAAGTGATGCTAGTGGAAGGAGACTGACAAATGGCTTTGGAATTTGAAGAAGAACAGAACGGTTGAATGTGTATCTACAAGGCTTTGAAAGGCTAATGGCAGACATTGAGATAGGAGTGACAATCAAAGGATTGGGAGGGTTTTTGTCGTTGTTGTTGTTGTTGTTGTTTTTAAATGTATTTTTAATGACCTTTCAGATTAACTGGGGGACAGGAGGGGGAAAACAAAGGATGGACGCAAGAGCTTTAACTAGGTGGCAACTCTAAATGAGGAGTATGGTTGTGTTAAGGAAACAATAAGTAACTCATTTGCCTGGGGCTTGGAATGAAGGAAAGAAAGTAGCTGGAGCTAGGGTGGGAAACAGGTTAGAGCCAGATGGTGGGAGGCTTCGAATGCCAGGATAAGGAATTGGATTGACTTGAACAGACTGGGTGAGACCTGAGTGGCCAAGAGCAGGGTCTGTGCCAGGCAAGTTTCAGGAAAATTAGAAGAATTAGAGGGGGAAGGTCTGGAGGCAAGGAAAATAGGTAAGAAACTCCATGACTAGTGCAGGTAATACAGGGCTGGGAGAAGAACAGGGTTATGTTGTCTTGTGAATTTGCTTCCTTCCTCCATAAACTCCTTTGAGTTAAATGCAGCATCTGTTCAGCTGCCTGTGGCACAGTGTTTAATGGATGAAGAACAGCACCGTATTCACTGGCTGCTGACAATGTCTCTCCTTTGCTCTGCTATGTTTTAATTATGTTTGACATTCATCGCACACTATTATCCAGCGGAAGCAAATTGAAGAAATGCAGCTTCATTTGAAGTCAAACAAAAGTGAGGACACATGTAATTATATAGTAATATATTATTACTTGGAAGCTATTAGATTTTTAGGTTTAATATACCTGTGGCTTCCCAACTACCACCCCACTCCCATATCTTGCCTTGATTCAATTTTAAGAAAGCCTCAGCCCACAGTTTAATTACAAACATCCAGAACAAAGAATCCAAAAACAGTATGAATCAGGAGAAAGTAGTAGTTTTTGTTATGGAAAATTTCAAATGCTGAGGCCAGTATAATAAACTCCATGAACCCATCATTCCGTTTCTATAATGATCATCACATGTTTCATTTTTAACCCCACCTACTTTTTACCCTTCACCCGCAACCTGGATTATTTTAAACCAAATCTCCAGCATCTTTTTATTTTGACTACACATGCTTCAAAAATGTATCTTTAAAAAGATAAACTTTTTTTTAAAAGCAAAGACATAATACCATTATAATGCCTAAAATAAAAACAACAGTAACTTTTCCATATATGTAGTCATGGTTTAAATTTCTCCATTTGTCTTATAATTTTTATTTGATAGTGGTTTTCCTTTGTTGTTTTTCAAATTAAGTAGGAACAAGAGCCACACATCGAGTAGGTTGATCTATCTTTTATGTCTCATTTATTTATAGTCTTTCATTTTTTTTTCCCTGCTTGCTATTTATGTATTAAAGAAACCAGGTCATTTGTCATGTCAAATTTCCCACTTTCTGGATTTACTGATTAGTCATGAGTTACATGTTAGTCTAGACCTGGCTTTTCAATAAACTGATAATCAGACCTAGAGGCTTGGTCAGATTTGGTTTTATCTTTCTTTGCAAGAATATTTATAGGTGGTATTGAGTTCTATTGTGTTAAATTAGAGGCATTTAGTGTTTGGTTGTCCCTCTTTTTGGTGACGTTGAAAGAGACGAATGGGTTCATGTGATATCAACTTCATCCAATTATTATGAAATTCTCTGTCAGTTATTTTAAAGCGAAAGTTTATAAAGGAAAAATAGGAGACATGCTCAATTTTTAAAAATATTTGCCTATTATTAGGAAACTTATGGATTAAGAAAATGATGTTTCAATACATTGAAATAATATTTTTGAAATCACAAATTATTTCATCTTTGCCCAAAAGGAAATCCCTTCAAGTTGGCTTCTCTTTTTTCCTTCTCTTCTCTTCTTTCAACTTTTCTTCAGTATCTTTGATAGCTTCCTTGCTTGTTTGTTTGATACTAACAATATACAATTTCAAAATAACCATACCACTATTACTACTAACAATATGGCTATTAAACATAGTTTAAAAAATAAACAAAAAATAAACATAGCTTGATTTCCTTGCAGTTCTTTTCGCCTTTAGGATATATCACACTAAGCATCCTTGCTTTCTGGCATGACAAGAGGGTGATTTTAGGTGAATCTGCTCACTCTCCCAGTGTCTGGGAGATAAATTTATAATATATTATT